>NC_044308.2:90065422-90300138 GCF_007474595.2 Lynx canadensis
TTGCTGACTTAATATTTTGTTGCACAGAAGGTCTATGCGCTGTGCAGAGACTGTTCTGTCCAGAGTGAAGCTTATCTGGCCTCTCAATTCTGAGTTCTTGAATGTTGACTATATTTTAAGTTCCTTTTATACCTCAATTCTCCTAAAGAATATTTACTTTTTTCTCACTAAGTGTCAGTGAAACCATTTATCAGAATAGATAAAAGAAAACAGTTCTAAGCCGGTTCTCTTTTTCTGTAGTTGGGTGCTGTATCTTTAACTTACTGATTTGTTTATTCAACAAATATTTATTGATAACATTCCATTTATACCAGAAATAGTGGTAAGATCTAGAGATCCAACAGTAGGTAAGAGAGATATAATTGTTGCCCTTGTGGAATGGACATGGTAGCAGGGAGAAAGACACTTGGGAATTCATGGATTCATTCTGTTTAGCATCAATTAAGTGTCTGATAACTGGTGCTGGCATTAAAGAGATAGAGTTGCTTTGCATGAGTGGAGACTTCTGACTCCCAGTGTGCTCTGGGAGTGGACAAGGTGGGATCCCATCTGTCAGGCTCACCTTCTGGGTGAGCCCATGCTGCACGCTGATGAATCATGGTGTATGCTGGGCTATCTTGTTCTGTCTGGACTGCTGTTCTGTCCCCTGTAAATTCTCATTTAATCTGTAAACTATTAAAATTCACATGTTAGGCTAGATTCATCACCTGCTGTTTTTTTAAAAAAACAGTATTGCAGATTGTATACGTATGCGTGTATAATATCATGTATCTCTTTATTCACACACACACAAAAATACGTTTCCTTGGTTATTTATGAGGTTTGAGGGTTTTTCTGCTTTTATGTCTTTTTTTAAAAATTTTTAAAGTTTTATTTATTTATTTATTTATTTTTTATTTTTTAATTTTTTTTTTCAACGTTTATTTATTTTTGGGACAGAGAGAGACAGAGCATAAACGGGGGAGGGGCAGAGAGAGAGGGAGACACAGAATCGGAAACAGGCTCCAGGCTCCGAGCCATCAGCCCAGAGCCTGACGCGGGGCTCGAACTCCCGGACCGCGAGATCGTGACCTGGCTGAAGTCGGACGCTTAACCGACTGCGCCACCCAGGCGCCCCTAAAAGTTTTATTTATTTTTGAGAGAGAGAGACAGAGCATGAGTCGGGGAGGGACAGAGAGGGAGAGAGAGAGGGAGGCATAGAATCCGAAGTAGCCTGCTTTTCTTTCTATTTTAGATAATTTAGACTGCTCTGGCTCAAGTGCTGGCTTAAAAATTTGTTTGAAGAGTATTTCCTGTTAATCAAAACCATATTATGTTTGATTTGCATTTATGGTTGTTTCTTATATTATACTATCAGATAAATTATCCAACAACTGGAGCCTGAAATTTACTGTTCAGTCAATCAACTTTGGGCTCACTTATTTGTGGGTTCCACTTCCATGCTGTTTTATGGCCTTGAAAGAATTCACACTTACTTACTTGTTAAAATAATTACATTTTTTTACTTCAACTCATTTTCTTCAACATAACCAGGTGTTCAAATGTTCCTATACATTATTTACATTTTACTTCTCTGGATGGAATTTTCTAATTGGTTAGTCAGTATAGTGGGTACAAAACCTTGTCCAAGCATTACTAAAGTATTTGCAGTTCTCTAAACATACTTAGCTATTTTATGTTTTTGTCTTTGATTCTACTCTGTTTTCTCTTCCTTTTGTTTGGTCCACAGACAAAAAAATGAGTATCATTTTCTCATCGTCCTCAAATTATTTATTCAACAGGATTTCCAAAATGTTCTTTTGGGAAGGCTTTTCTGATGCCTCAGAGTTGAGGTTGTTGTCACACATCCTTGTTTCCATCCTGCCCTCATAGCATATATCCTGGAGAGGCTTCAGGTGGTTCTCTGTGTTTCCATGCAAATGTAATGTCATGGCCATTCTGTATCAGAGCATTTTTTTTTTTTTTACATCACGGCACTTACACATTCTATTTAAATTGTTTTCTTATCTTTCTCTCCACATTTTCTAGACAGACTCTGATGTATTTGAGGGCATGGTATACTTAACATATTTAAAATTTTCTTTTTATCCAAATGCCTAGAATAGTGTTTGAAATTATTCAATTGAATTATTCAAATGAATCACTCATTTATGGGTAAGGCCATAATGGTGACAGAAAATACAGGCAATGATTTTCTCAAAAATTCTCCCAAGTTTGTTGATACCAAGCTAAGGATTTGCTGTCAAATAATACTTGAAGACCTTTTCTCAGAAAAAAAAATACTGGGAAAAACTAAGAAGGACCTTTGTACACATCTCCATTAAAATTAAAGAAAAAATTTCCTCTGTGTTGAAGCAGTTTAAAGCAATGACTTCTTTCAGATATTTAATTATTGTTCTGAATTGGCTGTTAGAACATGTAAACTTAGAAGATACTGTAAATGTTTATCATTTCAAAGTTATAATTTGAATTATTGATCCTTTTCAGGAATTTCTGAAGGCTTTTTTTGAGGAATGCATGACTTTAGAACAGCTCTCTTTCTTGGATTATAATCTTCCCATTTGTTTGAATCCATACTATTTTCTCAGAATACAGAAATTCTAATTCCATGTTGTACATTATAGTGCAGTATAATTTCATATATATATATATATATATATATATACATATGCTATATGATAATATAGTACATATAGTATAGTTATCATTTACTTGCTGCAATTCAGATGTACAATAATAAAATAGTGAGAAGATTCTCATTTCTTCAGCAGCATTACTATTTTGCATCAGATACTTTTGAGAGGACATTAGTGGAAACATAATTCTCTTTTACAGTAGAATAATTCAATCATATAAGACATATGATTGCTTTAATCACTGGACATGAATTTGTCTACTCTCATCTTCTTTGATCATTTAAAAAAGTCCTTTATATCAATTAGATATATTTTATATTCTTAGTATTTTTTCCTTTGATATTTGTGTTAGTTCTTTACCATTTTGTTTACATCTTTTATTCTTAATTTATTGACCTTAAATGGAAGACTTCCAAATTAAAATCTGATTGCCTCTTCTGACTTATTAAATGTTAGGGTGAATTAGGTTGCAGTGGCTTATGTAAAGTTCTGAACTCTCTACTTACACTCTTCCTTCTTTTAATCTATACTTCTAGTCCTGCAAGATAAATCTTCCTAAAGTGCTTCACTCATGTAATTTCCCTAGTCAAAAACCTCCAGATGTTTCCCATTGTTTATGAAATTAAATTCAAACTTGTTCTCTGACATTCATGACCCTCCAAACCCCAGTAAGATCCAGTTTCTAGTCTCAACTATGACTACTCCTCTGTTCACACTACATATAGCAATAAAACTGAATTATTTGGTTTTCACAGACTCTACTGTCTTTTATTTCACTCCTTATATTTCTTTGGGCTTCTTCCTGGAATACCTGCTTTTGTATCATTTCTGACTGTTCAAATTCAACTGATTATTCAGAACCTATTTCAGAAATCTGTCTTTAAGAAGCATCTCCTGATTTGTTTATTCAACACATACTTATCTGTCAGGCATTAACCAAGGGTGCAATGAATGAGACAGTTAAGAGCTTTATTATAATGAGTTATTTTTATTAGGTCAAGGTGTTAGGCAATAAATAAATTAGGAAATAAAAATATAAAATATTAAGTGCTGATAAGTGCTATGAAGGAAAATATTAGAAGTGCCATGAGAATGTGTAATCAGAGGTGGAGGGCTTATATATTATTAAGGGTGATCAGGCATATGTCTTCTCTTATGAGGGGACATTTTCAGAGAGATCTAAATGAGCAGGGGACTAAGTCACAGAGGTATCTAGAAGTCCTGAGAATGAAGCAAAAGAGTGAATTCAAGACCTCTCTGGCAGCAGCCAGCTTGCTGTGTTTACAAAATAGCCATCAGGCACTGGTGGCTAAAGATGAGTAAGTGAGCAAGAGAGTCACCAAAGGGGTTAGTAAGTCCTATGAGCCAGCACAAGGATTTTGACTTTTAACATGAAAGATAGTAATCCAAGGAGGGTTTTGAGTGGAGACTTAACATGAACTCATTATTAAAAAGGATCACTCTGGTTGCTGCCTTTGAAATAGACTACAGGGTCACAGAGGGAACACAAGGGAGCGCAAAAGGCTATGTGGGTCAAGATTTGATGGTGGATTGAACCCGATTTGGTGTAGGAAGTAACCACATTAAGGGCTGGTTTTGTGAATTAAGGAAGTATGTTTGAAAGGAAGGTAAGAAATCGCACACAAAATATCAGCATCATTTTGTAGACTCTTTCTTCAAAGCGGCTGTTACTTATTTTTAACAGTAATATCTTGTGCAAGGTTGTTTACTAAACTATTGACTTCCATTATTTCTATTTAAACCTTATAACAATCTGATGGAGAGTAGGTATTCAATATTATTGTTACATTTTTATATATGAGGTGCTTGGAAGACAGGTTGAATTATAAGAAAATTTTCTATGTATCTATCTTCTTGTATTCTTAGAGAAGGAAAAAAAACAGCTAGGAATAAATATACCACATTGTTAATAGTGGTAGAAAAATAGATAATTTTTTCTCTTATTTATGTTTACCTGCATCCCTTTTAAGAATATTGATTTTCCTTTACTTATTTTTAAATTCCTATATTTAGATAAATAAGGATATCGCTTGTGTAATCTAATAAGTGTTAAATGTGAAAGTCATGATTTTTAAACCCACTTTACTGGACTTTTAAATCTTATAATAATTGACAAAGTATGGGATTTATACTTAGACTTGGTTTCAGATTCTACCACCTTGGGCAAATAATTTAGCCTCTCGGAACTTCATTGTCTTATCTATACACTGAAACTAATAATCCCAAGATTTCAGACTGGTTTTCAGGATGCAAATGGCTAACAAAATGGGTTAGACACAATTCCTGAAACAACAGAGTACAACAAAATGGTCGCTATTATTATCATGTTCATATTATGTAGATTTTTGGATTTAATTACTCAATAGATAAGACAAAGGATACAATACCATAATATATATAAAGTAATACAGCTGTAATCTGTTTCTGATTAATTGCTATGAAAATGAATTTCAACTAAGAACTTTGTTTAATTTTTCAATTTTTAAAATATCCCAATGTCATGCCTTGATTATAGGCTCTCATATTACTTTGGAGGATGGAATTTATTTTCTCTTTAAATGTTTAAAAATATTTAACATATATTGATTTTCTTTTAAAATGCTTTCGTGAGTACTTTTAAATAGATTTGAATAATTAAAAATAATCAATGAAGGACCACTTTTAGATACTGCTTTACTGTGGGCTACTGCTCCTTGGTGAAAAATTCCACTGACGTTTGTTGCAACCACACCTGACGTCCATCTTAGTTCATTGTGCGTTCAGGTTTTAGGATCAGGTGTGATTCCATAAAAAACGTTGCAAGTATGACATTATGTGTGCAATGTCATGAGTATAAGTTAAGATATTCCTTTATACATATAGATGTTTAAAAAACAGCAGGCAAAATGTTCTCTGCAGTTTTTGTAAATGTTGCCCTCTATAGTTAAGGATTTTTTTATGTCATAAAAGGAAAAGTATTTAGATGAAGTAGTTATGTGCACCCCTAAGATAATAATATAGACCCTATTTTTCTAATATGTATGTATGTATAAATTTTACCATGTCTTATATCTAGCAATCCAAATGAACAGCTGTTAGGCATCAATTAATGTGACTGAATTGCATTTTTTCCTGGGGATAGGAATGTGAAGAAATAAACACCAATGCAGTCTTCTGCAATGTTATTTCAAAATGCTAAATTACTGTTGTATGATTTGCATTATCTTGGTTTGCCTTGCCTCTAAATTCAGTTATTTTCATTGGCTTTCACTATTCTTAAATGTTACTGGATTTTTTAATATTACAATGATTGTTCTAAAGTAAATTCAAGATTACTATGTAATGGTTTTTAATAAAACTAAGCAAATCTGGGTTCAGTGTGTGAAGGACATTCACCATAATGAGCTTCATTACATCCACTCAGTGGTAGACCTGTGTGAATCGCTAATGATTCTAACTTTCCTGAAATTAAATGTTTTAACATTTCTAGATTATACTCATTTTTTAATAGTGCCAGAAAAGTCTCTCTATATTGGGAGGTGCTTCCAGTGATGGAATCCTCCAGAAATACCTGTTCGTCTAATGCACTTTCTTCCCATGGAGTCTCCTGGTGGTCAAGAAGACATTAAAGCAAATAGCTTAATACAGAGACAGGACATATAGTGCTGTTGGCCAGTTATGAGAGCTTCTGTACTTTAAGAGGGGGAAATAAAATCGAGAATAATATAATTTGGGAGCCAAAGGAGAGTTTTGTAATTTTTCATGAAAACACTGTATAGATATAATTCATGAGACATTGAAATATGAAACTTTTTCTAAGGCATGATTAACTGTAACATATTTTGTGGACTGACTCTAAGAACCGTATGTCCCAGTATATAACTAAAGACCTGTTGCCTAAATTATATCAAAGTAATCTGATTTCCTTTAAGCTGTGAGATTTGGGTCCATTTTGGTTTTTTTATTTCTATTTTTTGGGCCCATTTTTATTTTTGTCATTTTCAGTTGTGATTCTACATATTGAAAGTGAGATATCTTCTTTCACTTTTCTACATATAGTGGATTAAAGTTCCTCTGGGTTATTCTTCAACATGGTATATAATTTAGGAATTGCATTACTATAGTCCCTCTAGGAAACAGTTCACCAGTGGTTACAAATTGTTCCCAGATGACGAGTATAAAAGGACAGCATGTTAATATTTTTGATTTTAGGACTAAGAAAAGCATTATTTTTGTTTTGTGATGAAACTAGAACCCATTACTTTGCAGTAAATGGTATTTTGTTAAGGCCAGCAAACCATATTGGATTCTGAACACTGACTCAGATATATCCTTCAAAAAAGAACATTTAAACTGTACCATGATATTTTTGAAAACTGTCTTAATTGTTATAAATTATTTTAAAGGACAGGTACAAAGCTTGTATATTCACAGGACTCTCTATATACAATATATCTGAAACTTTACAAGTCAAAAAACCCAAGTATTCATATGTCAAGATTTTGAGTTCAGTTTTAAAAGTTAATACCTGCAGTAGAAAGTTAAGTTGAAATGCCTTATTCTTCAAGTAAATGTAATGATTTAACAGATTTTCCCGAGTATCATAATGTACTATGTACTATAATGTGAGTGATTAAAAGATAAAGAAGTTGTAATTTTTGTTTTAAATAAAATAGTTATATTGTGGGGAAATATGGCAACCTCACAAATGAATCTAATCAAAGCAGAATATGAATGGTGCAATAGGAGACCATGGGATTATGAGGTTTTATGACAGAAAAAACTTATAAAAGTATATCTTATAAGATCTAGTTAGGAACCCAGAAAATATCAGGAAGAAGGATGTATCTGATATGGTTCTTGAATAACTGGTAGAATTTGAGTGGTTTGAAGTGAGAGAGTAGGCATTTTATTTTATTTTTAAAGATTTTATTTTTAAGTGATCTCTCCACTCAATATGGGGCTTAAACTCAAAACCGCAAGGTCAAGAGTGAGTCACCACTCTACCAAGTGAGCCAGTCAGGTGCCCCCAGAGTAGGAATTTTAGAACAAGAGGACTGTGTGAAGAAAACAAAAGGAGGATGAACAAGTCATATTTAGGAATGACTAGTCTAAATATTCCTGGAGTTATAGGGTATAAATAGGATAGCAATGGAAGAAAATGCCTGAAAATATTTTAGAGGTAGGGAATTCATATGAAATTCTGATGGAAATTGGGAGCCATTGAAGTTTAATGAATTGGGGAATTACACAGTTGGAACTTCCTTGTGAGTATAATCAGAAAATGGTTCATCTGATGAGTTAGAGAAATACTGGGTGTAAAGAAACTGGTTAAAAGACAGCGAAAGCATTCTGGGTGGGAGGCAATAAGGACCTGCATTGTGGAGTTTGTATCAGAAATGGAAATAAGCATCTGGCTCAGTGATCTCAGTGAATTCCAGTTTACTTTCATTAGAATTCAGGAATTTTGTTTTAATACATTTTCTTCTGTGAGATCACAGTAAGAGTTATTAATAAACTGTCTTTTGATCTCAAGCTCTTAGAAGGGGATTTGTTTCATGGGTCTCCCACACTCTTACTGAGTGTGGGCATTTGCTGTGGCCTTTGGGCCCCTCAGTACCAGTTCCATTGTTTAGGCCAGATAGAAAAAAGGTGCTCAGGCAATGGTCTTCAGTGGGAGGTGCTCCTTGTCAATCAGGCTCCTTTAGTCTATGATTTTAATTAGCGAGAATTACTCTCTCTTCTTGTACTTCCATCATTTTATGATGGTGGAATTATTTAGTTTTCAGCATGTTGTGCTCAGGTATATTGTTTTGTTTTGATTTAATTACATGACACTTTGAAACTACCAGAATTGAGGTAAGGAAGAGGACGGGATTTTTATTTCTTTTTCTGAAGCTGCTTTCTTCCTTTCTAGGCATAAGCCAAGGTGCTGTGATTAGATCCAGAATCTGTCCAGAGTCATCTCTAACTCTTAAAGAATTCCATTCTGAATTTGTACACCCTACCCTTAGCCTGCTATCCCAGCGCAATAGTCAGAACTAGGATTATTCTATTTACCCAGTTTTGGGGTTTATCTCAGTCAAGGGCCAGGCCTTCCGGGGTATTTATTTTATTTTATTTTATTTTATTTTATTTTATTTTATTTTATTTTATTTTATTTTATTTTTTTGTTCTGAGCTTTTTACATTTCATTTAGAGTTGTTAGATAAATATAGGGTTGCTTAGGGATAAGTGAAAATTGCAGTATATGTCGAAGGGCAGGATCAAAAGTATTAAGAGCTGCTTGACTTGCTTTTTTTAATTAAGAACCTGAGATATGATGACATTCTCCACAATTTCAAGGAAGTCTTTAAAACCTTGTGGCAGGAACCTGATCAAGTCATTTCAGAGCCTTGAACAGTTCTTCTGTGCCCCTGGGCTACACTGCGGGTACCTAGGAAGGTTTCTTTCTCAAGTTTAAATTTTCCTTAGGGAATCTTTCCAGGTTTTGCATGAAACAGATTCCGTTCTCTGTTTGCTCCCTTGGATATAAGAGATTTAAGATTAAGACCTTCCCTTATTCCCAGATTTATTTATGCCTCTCCCATCAACACCAAACCCACTTGGCTGTGGCCCTGTGGCTTCACCTATGAGGAGTTCTGACATTCTGAATAGATGCTATCATATGAGATGAGTCCATCTACATGGGTCATGAGACCCTGGATTCTCTATTCATCTCACAGACATGATGCAACCCTGAGGACTTTGGACCTCTGGGATTTCTGCTGTTACTAGTGAGGAATTTATTGATGCTAATATATATTCTTGTTGTTTCTCCTAATTAAAATGGTAGGGCATTTAGGATTCAGGATGGTTCTACCAAGAGCTGTTGCATTTTCCTTCGAATTCAGCGGGGTTTTTTGTAGCAACTCCACACTGTCAGGGCCTGCTGTCCTCAGAAGTTACTGTAAGGCGGCTCACTACCCATTTAGGGAAGAAAAAATAAAATTCCAACATTTCATATAATATTCTAATTGCTTTCTCTTGCTAAATGAAAAGAAAAAAAAGCATTGAAAAATATCTGACTTGCTAACTTCTAGTTTGCAGTTCTTCTAGTGTTGAATATCAGTACTCACTAAAATTTTTCTAATTGCTTTCTCTTGCTAAATGAAAAGAAAAAAAAGCATTGAAAAATATCTGACTTGCTAACTTCTAGTTTGCAGTTCTTCTAGTGTTGAATATCAGTACTCACTAAAATTTATATTCTTTGAGAAAAAGATCCTAGTGCTTAAAAAAAGTACTTCTAAGCAATCTTAATTTTTGGAAGTCAGTTTTAAAATTAATATAACCTAATTATATGAGATATGTATTTTTATAACACAAGCTAAATTATAGGCAACATAAGCAAATTTAAATTGTGTAAAGCTTGGAAGTAATGATAATGAAATATGTTAACATACATTAAATATTTTTATCAGGGTCTTTAATTATGTTTCTGGAAATACATTAGATGTGGTACTTATAATACAGAAAGAATGATATTAATTTATATTTGTGTGTCTCTTTGCATCTGATAGAAAGCATTTTTCTCATGTCATTTTATTTAATCCTTACAGAAATACCGTGAGGTAGAAAAGGTTGGTATAATTGTCGTTACAGTACAGATAGGAAATTTGCTCAATAAAACATACTTGAAAAGTGACAGAAATGGATTCCTAATATTTTAGTATCTTAGTATTATTCTGACTCCTAGTACCATTTTCCCTCTATCAAAATTCTAACAATTTTTAAAAATTTTTAAAAGTTTATTTTTGAGAGAGAGAGAAAGAGCAAGAGCACACATGAGCAGGGGAGGGTCAGAGAGAGAGAGAGAGAATCCCGAGCAGACTCTGTGCTGTCTGCACTAGGCCACGGTGTGGGGCTCAATCTCATGAACCGTGAGATCATGACCTGAGCCAAAACCAAGAGTCGGGTACTTATTTGACTGAGCCACCCACGTGCCCTGCCTCTGTTGAAATTCTAAGATAATTTTTTTTTTCCTAGAGACAGAGCTCATGAACTGCTCATCAATAGCAGGAATCCATTCTTTTCCTCTTATGACTAGTATTTTATTAGGCATTGGGAATGCAAAGTAGATAATACTGCCTTCGCCCTCAAAGGATGGATGGTCTGGTTAATATTTTTTATAGACCATGTCATAGCCTAATTTGGAAATCACAGACATAGGGAATAATTTGCCTCTTGTTCCCTTAGCAAATGATAAGATTCAGTATTATTTTTTTTCCTACGGTGTTACTAATTGAGCAAAGAGAAGGTCATGAATCCAGATCTACTTGTTTTTTTCTGCTGAGTTGGAGTGGATAGCCTTAAAAAGGGAACTCTCCTAGGAACAGGACATCTGGTTTTTGTCTTTGCCTCTGAAACTAACTTGTATGATTTTGAGAATATCATGTAAACTTCTCAGTACTTTTTTCATTTATAAAACAATCATATTAAAACTTACCCCACTTACCTCACAAGATTGGTGTGAAGAAAAAATATTATTTTTTAGGTGAAATTGAAATAGAAAAATGTGTGAGGACTAAACAAATACAGACTAATAATGTCTAATTCCGGATACTGTGTTGAGAAATTCCTTACAGATAACTGGAGTTATGATAAAAACTGCCACCTTGACAATATTTATCACATTCTTTTTTTTAATTTTTTAATGTTTATTTATTTTTGAGAGGGACAGAGTGTGAGTGAGTAGGGAGCAAAGAGAGGGAGACACAGAATCTGAAGCAGGCTTTAGGCTCTGAGCTGTCAGCACAGGGCCCGACGCGGGGCCCAACGCGGGTTTCGAACTCGTGAACTGAGAGATCATGACCTGAGCTGAAGTTGGACGTTTAACCGACTGAGCCACCCAGGCGCCCCTCTAGCACATTCTTTAGGTGCCATTATCTACTAGGATCAGAGGTGAAAGGAAATTTAGGTGATGGAAATGTCAGAGGTAAAAACATACTTAATTGTCAGTCTGAAGATCCTGACATTCCAAGTAAGCTTTGTCAATATAGTCTTACAGTCTGAGGTAGATTGGAGTGCCATTTTTCCCTTGCCTTGGGCTGTTAATATAAAAACATATTTTTTTATGCCAAAGCAAGTGGAAATATGTATAATAATTCCAACATTGGAAGACATCAGAGCACTATATGGTAATGCAGTTCTATACTACAGGAAAACTTCTGCTTTGGGATAAGCAAATTGAAGTTGTGTTTCCACCCCGTGATTGTTTTCATCGTGATGTTTATTATATCACATTTTACTTGCGTTTATATCATCAAAGGAGCGACACACAGGAAAGACTAGGACACTGTGAAGACAGAATCATGTGGGGAGCACTCATGAAAAATTAAATGCCCTCAGCATGCCCAGAAGTAGGTCATTTCATTCTTTATCAAATTTATATATATTCTCTATTAAATTTATATATCATAGTCACTGATTAACCTGTATTTGGGTACTATAATTAAATACATCAGAACTTTCTTTATTATCAAAGAATATACCATGGATAACAGACCGTATCAAGTTAAAAGATTATCCAAGAAATTTCTTAGTCAAATTTCTTTGCCCTTTGTCTCATATCTCATGATTTTACACCTCTGTCTTGCGTACTTCTGAGATTCTCTACCTAAATGACCTATTTTTATCTTTGGTAGCTTATATCAGCGAAAGATGAAAGATCTCAGGTCTAAATAGAATACACAGGGCATTACCTTAGAACTATATCTGAATCCCCTGGTGTTAGAATTTCAAGGATGAGTATTTGAAGAAATAGCACTAAGAACTTTATGTTTTACAAAGATATAGGATGGCTGAGTAGACAAAGAATAAAAAAAATTCACTCTCTCTCAAGTGCAAATTATATAAACTGTCGGCTGATATTCCCCTCCTAATGTAAAGCCACAGCACAGTAACTTGAGACATATTTGATCATTTCTGGAGACAGCATGATCTTTGGTGGGCATTTGAAAGCAATACTCTGAAGGTCTGAAAAGGACACTGGATGGGTCATATAAAATATTAGCTATACATTCAAGTATTATATTAGAGAATCCCAGAAAAATGGGAATGCATTTGATTGTGGATTTCAGAAAAAAAAATGGATGAATGCAATAAATTCTTATTTCTCTTTCACCAACATTGAGAAAATATGACCATGTAATCATTTTTGATTACATGCTTATAGGTTGGAAGAGTAATATTTTGGTTAATTTAAATTACAAATTTTAGTTATTTTATGATAATATATTTTTCAAAATAGTATATTTTTCTAAAACACCATGCTATACTAATAAGATTACTATTTTTCTCATTTCATGTACACATGAGTACGTTTAGTATGACATGACTTTCCTATGCATTTTTATATGCATATTTTTAGAGTTCTTGGGAAGATAACACAAAATTTCACACCAGATTGCTCCTTAAATTCCACAAATATGTTGCCAAAGTCATAATTATCAGGTCTGTAGTGTCCTATATCAGATATTCATGTGGTTCTTTGTGGTTTGATAATGGCTTTATGATTTAAAAGATTTTGAAAGGTGAAGGATAATTCTACTGCCCTGAAACATCACAAATTGATAATGTGAAACATTACTGTAGTCCATAAATCAACCGATTTCCCTTTGTTTTCATAGTTCAACACATTTTCCCTTGTTGAAAATGAGTGCATCAGCATAAAAGCCTCTTGAGCAAGAAAAATGTATATTGATCACTGAAAGTGCATTTCTGTAATACTTTGAAGTTATTGAAATTAACCCTAAACTATGTTTTATTTGACAATAGATTCCTTTCATGTTGTTGATATTTATTGTTTTATACCTTAATAGAGATGCAAAAATAATTTCCATTGCAAAAAAACCCATGTAAGACCTGTCTTACTATTTGAATTTTTTGTAACATTTGGTAAACATCACAAGCCTTATACTCAATGCAAGAGTTAACAGATTATCCATCATAACTTTTATAACACTTTTGTCCCCTGACAAGGTGTTGAAATATATATATGGATGCTGAATCATCTGTGTTACTTACTACAAAGTACACCTGTCTAGTAAACATACAGAGAAGATAGACTCTAGAGCAAACGGATGTTTGTGTTGTAACCTGAATACTAGCTTTTCTGATTTACCATATCATCCCTTTGCATTTCACATTTTCCATTTGGAAAATGGTGATAACATTAGTCTTCATCTAGCTCAATGAATGTTACAGAAATAGATGAGACAGCATATTCGAATAGCTCACAGAGCTTTGAAAGAAAGTTGCTATGCAGATTGAGGTAATGTGTAGGTCAAAGCTACTGGCTAAGGCAGGTGCTTCCTCACTGATATTTGGTTTCTCCCATTCTAAGATCAAAGCAGGCTGTCTGCCAAGAGACATGGGAAATCATGAAGAACTGGCATAAATTTCGAGATTTTAGCCCTGTTCCCCACTTCTCCATTCCTGACGACTTGAATTAAATGGTGACTGCCAATGTGGATTGATAGAAAGACAATTTGCACCATGATTCGTAGACTTATTAACCAGCTTTTTTTTCTCCTTTTTTGTTTTTTCCTTGGCATCTTGCACTCTGAAGTAAAAGGCTGTCTTATACAAAAAAGATGTCTTGTACAAAATTGTAAATAATATGACATAGGTGTTTTGAACGCTAGGTAAAGGTTAGAGAAACATTAATTAGCTGGGTTAAACCACCAGTCATTTAAATGCAAATAATTTGGTATGCCTATATGCTGATACCTCATCCTTCATTGTCACAGTTTATACCATATATATTAACAAAATGTAATAAAAACGGATTAATGGCCTTTTGTAATCAGTCACTCTAAATTCAGTATAAAAATACATTTTAATTGATTTATAATTGAGCAAATCTAATGCTTAGGAAAATCATTTGTACTTTTGACTCTCCAGATATTTTATTGGTAAACTAATTTAGGATTGTACAGGTATGAATTTTGTAACTTTTTCATAAAATAAATCAAGAGGAAAAGATACCAATCTGAATTTTAAAATATTCTAAATTTCACTATATTTGTTAGAACATTGTGCATAAATAAATTTGGCCAAACAGAAATGAAACAATTGAAACCAATGGAATGTTGAATATATATTAGTGCAATTAAAGATATATATTTTGATTTATACAATATCCTGTGAAAATATTGAGGTGGAGAAATATTTTAGAATGTATTTCCTTTCATGGGTATTTTTGAAAGCTAAATAAAATATCTCCCCAACCCACTAATAAATTATGCATATTAGTTTCTAAATGTTCTAGTATATTTGAAAATCCATTGTTTTTACATGAGTGGGTTCCTTCAAGATCCTGATTCCGTCTTCAGTAGCTCCCCAGCAGGCACAAAAAAAAAAAAAAAAAAAAAAAAAAAAAAGGTAAATTCAATAATGTCATAAATAATGTCATTTCATGTTCTTCTATAAATTATCTTCCCTTGGGGCACCTGGGTGGCTCAGTCGGTTAAGCCTCCGAAGTTGGTTCAGGTCATGATCTCGCAGTTTGTGAGCTCGAGCCCCACGTCGGGCTCTGTGCTGACAGCTCAGAGCCTGGAGCCTGCTTCAGATGCTGTGTCTCCCTCTCCCTCTGCCCCTCCCCTGCTCACGCTCTGACTCTCTCTGCCTTTCAATAATAAATAAACATTAAAAAAATTAAAAAAAATTATCTTCCCTGGGCACAACCTCTCCCTCTCCACTGGGACACACACACACACACACACACACACACACACACTTCCTGCTTAAATTTATTTACTGTCAATTCCATATATTCTTTAACTGTCCGCTTTAGGTGCTCTAGTATTCTCATCTTTTCACACACAGGAAACCATTGTTTCCCTCTCTTTGCTTGTGCTCAGATTTTCCTGGGACGGAATACTCCCTATTCTAATCTCTACCTGCCAAAGTCTCAAAGTGAATTCTTCACTTTTCCAAAAGTAATCTTTTCCTCCTCAGAACCACTGTAGCCAATGCACAGTTTGGCAAATTGCCCCATATAACAGGTGGTGATGTAAAAATAAATTGCTAATGTAGAAAATTGAAATCAGAAGTAATTAGAATACTTTTCCTGCTTCTTGAAGTCACTGTTGACAATGGAAGTGGTGTTTTGTTTTTGATACTATTCACTGGCTGCTTTATTTGTGCGAACTCTGAGAGCTTTAGAGTTAACAGACACTCTGAGATCCTAAAAGTCCTATAAAATGATTGTAACCAGTTTTGGTACTTCAGATACTTCATATATGAATTTCAGACGAGCAAAGCAAACTGAAACCATATGTATTTACAGTGTGCATGCAGGCAGATTCCAAGTGTTATCAGTCGGTCATTGAATCTCTTTTAAATAATATGGCTTTATCTTAGTGCACATTAAAAGATAAAAACCACCAAAGCCATTTATGTTGCTTTCAATAACTGTTCAATACTATCATGTAACCAGAAATATAGTTTCTTTAAATCTTCTTTTTTTTAATATTTATTATTTTTGAGAGAGTGCAAGTAAGAGTGGGGGACAAAGAATCAAAAGCTATCTTTGCACTGAGAGCAAGCCCCATGTGGGGCTTGAACTCAGGATCTGCAAGATCCTGATCTGAGCTGAAGTCGGACGGTCAACTGACTGAGCCACCCAGGTGCCCTTGAATCTGCTTTTTAATGCTTCTATAGCATAATAATCTATAAACTATAAATTATGTTGTATAATAATTATATATAATGCATAATCTATAAAATGACACGTGTCCTACTGTATGCCATCGGTTTCATTACATATCATGAACCATATAGATATAGCACATACTATGGCAGATAGCAGTAAGCAGAGAGACAGAAAGAGAAAGAGAGTATGTGTGTGTGTGTTGACAGAGGTAAAAGTTGAAGATACCTTTTGATGCCTGTAATGAAAGGGGAAACAAGGATGATCCTAAGTAAAATGTATGTTTCTGTCAGCATGAGTTTTATGTCCTTCCCTTGCTTCCTCCAACTTTCAGGCACTCTATTATTTGATAGTTCAATCTCAGACACCGAAGACCAGAACAGATGGAAGCTCAAATCCTGGGAGAACGTTGGCTAAAGACACGGGTTTATCTTTCCTAAAGAAGACAAGCACAGAGAATCTTAAAAGTGAGATGAGAAGAAATTTCAAGGATCATCTTTACCATTCCAAATTAAAGCACAAATTCTTTTTTATAGTCTTCTAAAAGCAGCTGTCTGCTTCCTTGAGAACAACCACAGCAAAGTAACTAATGTAATGGTTAATAGCTATTGCTGTGGGTAAGTCCAACTGGGTCTATCTCTTCTACCTTTGCTAGCTCAGAGAGCTTAACCTTTTTTATGATTCAGTTTCTTTGTAATATAGAGTTAGTAATAATGATACTTATTTCAGAGTGGTTGAGGAGATTAAAAGAGATGATGCACTTCAAGTATAGCATAGTGCCTGGAAGAAAACTCTCAATGCCTATTAGCAGTTGTTTTTATATGATTATATTGTTGGAGAGCTCATTAAAAAGTTTTCCCCATATTTTAAGTCCCAAACAAGCATGCTTTTACAACTTAGAAGAGTTTATGCCTGTTGGAAGTTATTCAAAAGGACTGTCCATTTCAAATGAGAACCATTTAAGTAAGGATTTCAGTACCTGTAACGTTTCTCTAAATCTTTCTAAGGCTAAAAAGTTATTTGATCTCTTCATATGTCATGATTTATCATTGGGACTGTTCTCCTCTTGGTATTGAGTATGCATTAATATTTCTGTAGATATTCAATGCAGTACTTGTAGCAGATTGGACAGGCAGAGTCAAGCAGAATAATCACCACCCTTTCCTATGTTCTCTGCTTCTGCTGCCGATGGCACTTTTGCATATGATGGCAGTTGCACATTTCATTTTAAACAGGTTAAGTTTTCTTGTTATGTTGAGGCAGTTGCACATGAAGGTTTGAGCAGCATCACTGAAATCAAGTTTGCAGCCAACTCAAAATCTGAAATGATTTTATTCTCTGTCTCTATGATTGGATGCTATTGCCATGTTTCCTTCATCATGTATATCTTAGTTTTAGTTGATATATTTCTTTAAAAGTTTATTTATTTTGAGAGAGAGAGTACAAGTGGGGAAGAGGCAGAGAGAGAGAATCCAAAGCAGGCTGCACACCATCAGTACAGAACCCGATGAGGGGCTCGAACCCACGAACCACGAGATCATGACCTGAGCTGAAGTCAGGTGCTTAACCGACTACGCCACCCAGGCTCCCCTTTAATTGATATTTTTAAGTCTTAGTTAAGAAATTTCCCTCTATTCCTATAAAAATAATTGAAGCCCCTGAGAACATCTTGTCTGTCACCAGACTAGAGCAAGTATTGCCTCAGTTTCCTGGTGAGGATATTCAAAGGGGAAGGAGAAATAGTGTTCCCTAGACAAGGCAGAAGTCTCAGGGACACAAACTTCCTGTTTCCATCCCATTTCCCAGGCTCACTTCCCCCTGTAACTAACCCCCAAAATTCTTTCCTTAGCTATGTGAGATAATATGAGAAATCTGCCTACTGATTATGCTCTGATGAGCTCACAGTATCAGTTTACATGGGGCTAATTTTTTTTTAATGTTAGTATATCCTCAGTTGTGTTAGAAAGTTTAGTTCAATTTAGTGAATATTTATTGAGTATCTATGCTGTGCAACACTGTGCTCCCTGCCATTTGGGGGATCTCTCCTCACAAAGCACCTTTGATAATGGCCGTGGGCCTCAATACAAGTTTGGGAGCCACCTCCTTGTGGACAAGTGTGACTGACAGGATGTTTCCCAAGAGCCTTCAAGTCTAATTGATTTAGAGTTGGATCAGGGCAGAACCTGTGTGGTCACCACCATTAACAAATGTAAATTTACACAAGGGCTGAGAGTATTCACAGAACTCTAGGACTCCATTGGTTTTCCAGGAGTCTGTGAGGAAGTAGAAGACATAACTGGAAAGGTGAGTTTGATGAAAGAGTTTTGAAGTGTAGATGTGCATATTATGCTTTTATTGTTATACATCCATATAGGCACCTGGACATTAGCTCAAAAATTATTTCAGGAATTGGCTCCCACCTTCTTTGAGCCCTGTCTCATCAAGTTCCCCTGTAGTTTATACTTTGTTGGTTTTACAACCAATAGCCCCTCTCATCCTGCTATTATAATTTATGTATTCGGACATCATGAAGAGATTTTGTTTCTGCGTATCCTAAAATGCTTTCAGTGGTCACCACTCACCATATCACAGGAACAAAAGATGACACATAACAATCCCTGGCTAGGTACCCAGAATATGGATCATATAATGGGCCTGTGGCCCAGGTTATCTGGAAAAGCATATCAGTCATCAAATATCAGAAAAAAGGAATTTGAACATTACTCTATAAATATTTTGTGTTATGGAGGAATTTAGGCAAGAAGTATTATGACCAGCAATTTCACGTGGATAACAATACACAGGAGATGGGATTTGGGTTCCTCAGGAGACCTGCAGTAGGTATGAGCAGAAGACCAAGAGGCCATGAAGAAGCACAATCCACGGACACTGGCAAATGAAGGGGGAAGAGAAAAGGAGGAAAGGATTAGTTGAAATGATACTATGGGGTTTTTGTCTGATTCATTAATGGAAAAATTATGACTTTAACAAGGGTAATAAAGGCTGGCGAATCTGGGTCCTCAAGAAGAGGGAAGGCCAGTTTAGACATGCTGATTTTAAGGTGATTTTCAGTTGCAAGTAGGATAAGAGCAGGATACTTTAATATAAAATAAAAGTAAAAAGAGAGGCCAAAGCTGGATCAAGAGATTTGGGGTCAATTAGAGAAATTTTGAAGTGATTAGATGGATAAGCCTATCAATTGGGAACAAATTGAGAGGAATGGACCTACATGGTAGGGAGAATAATGACAAATTTTAAATAACAGGAGGAGCAATATCCAAACCCAGGGAATTTCACGAAGAGTAAAGATTACGTAGGCAAATAGAAGTGAATACAATCATAGCTAATAAGAATAATGACCAAAGAGAACTGTTCAGCTTAGTAGTTTGAGATCTATCTCTATGTAAACCCGTTTTAACTTATCTGCATCTGTATCTTTCTCTGTATTTTCATATTGTTTTAACACTTTTTAAAAATAGGAATACACTTTTGAAGCTAATATCCAAGCTATGTGAGCATCATGTCTAGTGGGTAACCATCAAATCCATTATTGGAAATCAAACAATAGCAGTGATTATTGTTATCACCAATACTATTTAACAAGGTTCTGGAATATGCCTAGCTGGCTCAGTTGGTAGAGCATGTGACTTTTGATCTGAGGGTCTTGAGTTTGAGCCCCACACTGGGCATAGAGATTACTTAAAAAAATCAAAAGAAAATAAAATTAGCAAGGTTTTGGAATGGAAATTATCATTATTATTTTACATTGTTCTCATTGTAGTATACTAGAAAAAAAAATAAGTGTTGGAAATCAAGAGTTCTGTTTATTATTAATTGCAGATTAATTTTTCAATCTGGAATTCTCCCCAAATCAATAAATATATTAGAAATACTAGGAATTGATTCATATGCCTGGTCAGAATATAAATATGTACAATTGAGGAGGTTGCTTTTGAAAATCAGCAATAATAAAATGCTTCTGTTGTCAAAATAGTAACAAAAGCGTAGTATACCCAAGAATGATAGCAACCAGATATATAGAATCTTTTAAGTAAATAAAACTGTAAGATATCATGAGGGAAACTTAAGATACAAATAAATGGCATTAACAACTCTTTTGGGTAAGATGTCCCAATATTTTAAAGATATCATTTCTCCCAAAATATTTTATTCATTTATTAGAGTCCCTGTATCACCCACTCCCTACAAATCTTTTTCTAGGACATGACCAAATAATTCCCAATTTCATTTGAAGAATAAACCTGTACGTTGAAAGAATAAATCAGGAAAATTATGGCAAAGAATAATAATAATATAAAACTTGCTCTGTTAACATGTCAGTTTCTAACATGTAAATAAAATATTGATGAAAAAGGGGGCGCCTGGGTGGCGCAGTCGGTTAAGCGTCTGACTTCAGCCAGGTCACGATCTCGCCGTCCGTGGGTTCGAGCCCCGCGTCAGGCTCTGGGCTGATGGCTCGGAGCCTGGAGCCTGTTTCCGATTCTGTGTCTCTCTCTCTCTCTCGGCCCCTCCCCTGTTCATGCTCTGTCTCTCTCTGTCCCAAAAAAATAAATAAAAAACGTTGAAAACAAAAAATTTAAAAAAAAAAAAATATTGATGAAAAAGGGGAACCTGGGTAGCTTAGTTGGCTAAGCATCTGACTCTGGATTTCGGCTCAGGTCATGATCTTGCAGTTTCGTGAGTTTGAGCCCCGGCACAGACTCTGCTTGGAATTCTCTCCCTCCCTCTCTCTCTGCCCCTCCCCTGCTCACGCTGTCTGTGTCTCTCTCAAAAGTAAGTAAACTAACTTAAAAAAATAATATTGATGAAAAAATTGACAAGGAATTCATTGGGACTAAAAAGTTATTAGGGAAGCAGGCCCAAGTAAATATGGCAATTTACTTTTGAGGCTAGAATTTTTACAATCTTGAGAAAAAATCAGATTATTTAGTAAATAATGTTGAGGTAATTTTAAATTTGGAAAATACTTAGAGAAGATATTTATTTATCAACATAGGCCAAAATAAACATCCAGGTATTAAATATTTAGCTATTCAAGTCCTAAAATATAAAGAAGTGAATAAAATTTACTTTTGTAGTGCTTAAAGTAAGAATCATTAAGAAAAAAACATTTCAGTATGTAAACATTATTTTCTTTGTTAAAAAACAGAAACAAAGTTAATAAGTCAATGATATACTAGTTAAAGATATTTGCATTGCATATGAAGGACAAAGATTTAATATGTCCATGATATAAATAAAAACATGACAATATAAAAAGGACCAGCAATGATTAGGCAATTTATAATAGGCAAAATGGTCAAAGCCAATAACAATAAAGATATAACTAAATTCATTGGCAGTCAAATATGTGCCTCAGTGCACAAATATGTGCAAGTCTGTGAGCAAATGGGAATTTACATGAACTCTTTGTTGGAAGATAAATTGATAGGTCCTTTTGAAGGGCCACCTGATTGTATGTATAAAATTTGAAGGTAAACAAAACTTTTAGTTCAAAAAATCCACACTGAGAAATATCTGTGAAAAAATAATTTTAAAAATATGAATACCAAAATATAAAACTAGAAAAGAAAAGCATCTTAAATTATAAAATCATGGTTAAGTTAAAGTACATTGCTGTATACAAATACACGCACACACACACACACACACACACACATACTGGAATATGGTGTGGCTACCAAATACTTAAACTAACATGTCTACAATATACTCTTAGGTAAATACTACAGGCTACATGTGTAATACAATCCGATTAGGTAAAAAAGAGACAGAGGAAAAGGGAGAGAGACATGATTTTAATATGCAGTTGCTGGAAATATATACACCAAAATCACAAAAATGATGCTGGGCCTATAAATTATTTTCATTTTCTTCTTTGTACTCTTTTGTATATAAAATAAGCATATATTAATTTGTGGCTGGAGAGATAAGCCTATTTATAAGTATTGTCTTATTTATTTAGACATGAAAACAGCAAATACATTCTGTGCTTAGCTCATGGAAAGAGAGCAAATTGCGCAGATTATTTGCTATCACAACACTGTCAAGAATCCTCCACAACCACAGTCAATTTGAGCTTCTTTAATGGAAACTTTTAATGAGTGTTCGAGTTATGCTATACTAATGCAGTGTTACTCAGATGACTTTCGCAGATAATGTTGAGATCATTTTAAATTTGGAAAACACTTAAGGTAAGATATTTACTTATCACCAGAGATCAAAATAAAGACCCAAATATAAAATATTTAGCTTCAAATACTAGGATAAAATGAGGTGAACAAATTGTACTTTTGTAGTGCTCCAAGGCAAGAATCATGAAGAATTTCAGATTTCATTTCTTAAACATTATGTTTTTCTTTTTGATAAAAAGAAATGAAAACACAGTTAATAAGCAAATGATAAGTTGGTAAAAGATATTCTTAGTGTAGATGAGAGACAAAAGTTTGATATATCCATGATATAAAGAGAAATATAACATTATAAAAAGACTCTTACGATGGAATGATCTCCATGTGTTGAAAGGGCAGAAGAAGGTGATTGTGTCTAAAATGGTGTGATAAAAGAAAGTGGAGGGAGGGATTGTGTTCAGAGACAGAGAGAGAGAGAGAGAGAGAGAGAGAGACGCCTTCTGATTACAGAGAGATTAGAGAGTTTCACTATAAAGTTTAGGTTTTAAGTGTAAGTATATTCCATTGAAAATTTGAGGCAGGAGAGTAACTTGACCCCCTAAACACTTAAGAAAGATCACTCTTACTCAGAAGGGAGGCTGGGCGAGGAGTATGGAGACCAATAGAATGGCTGCTCTACTGGTATTGGAAAGAGGTAAAGATGGACTCCAGAAGGGCTGGAGAAGTGGAAATGGAGAGAAGTCACCACATTTCGGATATATTTTGGAAATACAGCTGACAGGTCATGCTGAGTGAAACAGTAATGTTCAACCACTGAGTTTTTGTTTTTCTAATTGAGGTATAGTTGACATAACATTATATTAATTTCAGGTGTACAACCTAATTCAATATTTGTAAGTATTGCAAAATGATCACCCCAAGAAGTCTTGTTAACATCTGTCAATAGTTATAATTTTTTTTCTTATTATGAAAACTTTTGCAATCCATTTTCCTACTACTTTCAAATGTGCCATACAGTATTTTTAACTATAGTCATACTTCTGTACATTACATTCCCATGACTTATTCATTTTACAACTAGAAATTTGTACCTTTTGATCCCCTTCACTCATTTCATTTACCTCCTAGTCTCTTGGCTAAGGTAACCATCAATCTGTTATCTATGTCTATGAGGTCGGTTTTTTGCCCTTTTTAAAATTTTTATTTTAGATACCACATATCAATGAGATCATGCAGCATTTACCTGTTTCTGTCTGACTTAATTCCCTTAGCGTAATATCACCAAAGTTTATATGTGTTTTTGCCAATAGCAAGAGTTTATCCTTTTTTATGGCTGAATAATATCATATATATATATATGTATATATATATATATATGTGTGTGTGTATACACACACATTTTCTTTGCTTTCTTTATCCATTTATCATTTTGAACACTTACGTTGCTTCCATGTCTTAGGTATTGTAAATAATGCTGCAATGGGAGTGCAGGTAATCTTTATGAGATACTGATTTTATGTCCTTCTGATAAATATCCAGAAGTAGGATTACTGGATCATGTGGTAGTAGTCCTATTTTTAACTTTTTTACTAATCTCATACTGCTTCTCATAGTGGCTGCACCAATTTATATTTCCACCAAAAGTGTACAAGAGTTCTCTTTTCTCTACATCCTTGCCAACACTTGTTATTGCTGGTCTTTTTAAAAATTTTTTTTTAACATTTTATTTATTTTCGAGAGACAGAGCACTAGCGGGGGAGGGGAAGAGAGAGAGGGAGACACAGAATCCGAAGCAGGCTCCAGTCTCTGAGCTGTCAGCACAGAGCCGGATGCAGGGCTCAAGCTTGCAAACCGTGAGATCATTGTCTGAGCCGAAGTTGGACACTCAACCAACTGAGCCACCCAGGTGCCCTTGCTTGTCTTTTTGATACTAGCCACTCTGACAGGTGTGAGATGATATCTCATTGTGGTTTTGGTTTGCATTCTCCTGGTGATTAGTGATGTTGAACACCTTTTCATATACCTGTTGGCCATCTGTATGTTTCTCTGGAAAAATGTCTATTCAGATCCTCTGCCCATTTTTTAAATCGTGTTGTTTGGTTTTGCTATTGATATGTATTAGTTCATTTTATATTTAGATATTAATTCCTTATCAGATATGTAACTTGAAAATATGTTCTCCCATTCTGTAGGTTGCCTTTTCATTTGTTGATGGCTTCCTTCTCTGTGCAACCTACAGAATGGGAGAAAATGAAATGAATGTTGTCTGAGCAAGAAGGATGTTGAAAATGTGAAGAAGGTGATGAATAATGAAAATCTGATATGGTAGAGAAGAGGCCTCCATAAGATCAGAAAGCTGTTGAAGTGATCATTTTAGAATAAGAGTGACTGGGAAGGATTGGATGTGATAGTCAGATAGGAGGTGCTATTCTCAGTTATGAGAGGTCTGTTGTACAACCATATGCTTGAGTGACTGAGGTATGATGGAAGAAAATATCACTGAGCCAAAGATACAAGGAAATAAAAGGCCATGGTGTTAGATGGATCATATTTCTGACTTTAAATGTAGCTAAGAATGATGAGGGTGTCATTTGTAGATGAGGATACAGTAAACCAGGAACCAAAAATCATGATTGAATGAGGAATATGATACAAAGAATGTCAGCTGGTAAGAACAACTGGGAAGGATATGGAGTGGAAAAGTCTGATGACATGCATTTCAAAGGAGTTGGGGTTTTGAAAGAGGGAGGAAACAGTTAGAAAATACCAGGGAAGAGCAAAGAGGACACTCTACCTCCATGCTTTTCTTACTCTCCTTATTTACTTCCTCTACTTCTGTGTATCAGAGGGGGAAAAAAGCCTCTTCTTGAGCAGGGGAAGGAGAAGCATGTCTTCAAGAAGAGCCAAGTATCAGAGTAATAAATTGAAGTGAATTTCAGAGAAGAATTAGAGAATCAGAGAGCAAGTTTTAAAGGGAATAATAGTAAGTCTTGTGAGGGAATACAATACAATAATTGAATTATATTGTTTTAAATACAATAATCACAACAATTGGTGTTTTAATGATGGATGAGTAAATAATAGTTGTAAGGTATCATAGCAATATCTCTGGTCCTTAGGTCTGGATGTTATTTAAAATATCAGGGAACCTACCACCAGGGACTGATGAAATTTTGTCAAGGAAGGAAAAACTTGCAGTGACCATTCAAGGAAGTTGTTTGTAGTCTTGGGAGAATGAATGCATGAAAAAGGAGGTGATTGAAGAAGGGCTGGACTCTGGGTGGAGGAGGGCTCTGGATTTTCCTATGGCTGGAGGTATTTTTAAGTCATTGTAGAACATAAGTCAGGAAGGTATCTGTCATCTCCTGAATTGCTTAAATCAGTGTCAATGCCAACCACCATCTAATGGGCCTTCCTGTACGACAAAGGCTGGAAGACTAAAGGCTATAGTACCCAGCCAAATTTCAACAGAGTTTCTGTATGTGTTTTAGATTTTGTCAATCAAATGGGTTTGAGTATGAATTGAATTTGGAACTGAGTTAAGGGGAGGAGGGCACACGAAGAAAGCCATCGTCATTCTGCTGGTACAGATGGCGAGAGGGCAAAATGCTTGTGCAGTTGGCAGTTCCCAGCCCCAACACCTGGTTTTAGTGGAAATAGTAGCAGCTCCTTTGCATTATTTTTGGAAGCATAGCCTGGAATCTGCCTCTTGGGCCCTGTCAGTGGATTTTTTTTTTTTAATGTTTATTTATTTTTGAGACAGAGGGAGGCAGAGCATGAACGGGGGAGGGTCAGAGAGAGAGAGGGAGACACAGAAGCGGAAGCAGGCTCCAGGCTCTGGGCCATCATCAGCCCAGAGCCCGACGCGGGGCTCGAACTCACGGACCGTGAGATCGTGACCTGAGCTGAAGTCGGACGCTTAACCAACTGAGCCACCCAGGCGCCCCTGTCAGTGGATTTTTAAAAAGTCATCTCTATACCCAATGTGGGGCTCGAATTTACAACCCTGAAATCAAGAGTTGCATGCTCTACTGACTGAATCAGCCAGGTGCTCCTCTCTTAGTGATTTAAAAAATATTTTTTTAATGTTTATTTTATTTTTCAGAGAGAGAGAGAGCGTGCAGGGGAGGGGCAGAGAGAGAGAGAGAGAGAGAGAGAGAGAGAGAGAGAATCTGAAGCAGCCTCCAGGCTCTGAGCTGTCAGCATAGAACCTGACCCTGGGCTAGAATCATGAACAGTGAGATCATGACCTGAGCTGAAGTTGGCACTTAACCGATGGAGCCATCCAGGTGCCCCATCTTAGTGATTTTTTTAAACCATTGTATATCCTATGATAAATGTCCTTTGCTTAAACTACCAGAGTGAATTCTTTCCTTTCCTAAAACCACTCCTCCCAAATATAGATGATTCACCTGAGGTTGGGCAGCCGATCTAATATTACATTGGTTGGGAAGTTAAGAAGTATTAACTAGGATCATCAAATTTTCTCTCATGATTTTTTTTTTAGAAATAAAGTCATTTATGAGAGATAATGGATGCTACTTACAAATTTTTTTTAATCTTTATTTATTTTGAGAGAGAGACAGAGTGTGAGCAGGGGAGGGAGACACAGAATCAGAAACAGGCTCTAGGCCCTGAGCTGTCAGCACTGAGCCCAACACAGGGCTTGAACTCACAAACCATGAGATCATGACCTGAGCCGAAGTCGGACGCTTAACCGACTGAACCACCCAGGCTGCCCCATGGATGTTACTTATAAAAGGTGAGCCTCATTCACTGGATAATTGGAGAGAGATAATCTTGAGTGGATTTGTAGTGTGTGTGTGTGTGTGTGTGTGTATGCACATGTGCACACGTACTCAGGTAAGCATATGTCTCTGAAATATTGCTGAGTAGCTTAGAAATGCTATAAAGTGACTCTTGATCATGACACTGTTTTCCCAGAATCAGAAACTGCCCTCACCAACATACTATTGATTATTTTCTCCTATTCACCTTTCTATTCTCAATTAGACAGAAATGTTACTTGAAACAAGTCACTCATTAATTTCTGAGATATTTATGTTAAAGCCTATGTGTGTGTCAGCCAGTAAGCTAGGTGTTGGGAATACAGGTAAGGAATGAACAGACAGGATCCTTGACTGCATAAAGCTTTCTGTCTGCTACAGAGGTAGATGCTAACAAAACATATTAATTAAATATGATGAATATTTTGAACAGGGAAGACTTGGGTTTAGGGAACAACTTCAATAGGGGGATGTAAGCTCGTGTAGGTGGTTCTTCTTAGGGAAGTTTGCTGCCAACTGATTTCTGACAGATGTAATAGTAGGTTTAACAATACGTACGGTAGCAAACACAAATCTCAAAGGCTTGACCTAACAAAAATTTATTTCTTGCTCCCTTGAAGCAAATGGAGGTTGATTGGGTGGCTTTCCTCTCAGTATGAGCCCACATGTCCTTTCCTTTCTTCCCATTGCTCTGTTTTCTCTAGGGTCTCCTCAGATTCCCCTGCTGCATTGACAGCATTCAGCTGCCCAAAGAACTGGGCTGATTTGAGGAAGATTGTGTATTTGATACTTAATAATTTCAACCTAAAAGAGATTGCTCACATTCCACAGAGAGCAGTCACATGGGCCTGCGGAGATGCACGGGCAGGGTGGAACAGAGGCATTTGGGAAACACAGTCCTTGACAGAGAAACTGCTTCCCAGTACTCTGCAAAAGAGGGAGACATTTACTAGTTTAGTAGCTAGTTGTCTCTGCTACAGGAACAGAAACAAACACACTTGCATTTTTGAGAGATAACTAGCCTCATAAAAAGCTGACTTAGAGAACAATATGACTAAAAGTGAACTGTTACTATTATTAACTTTAGTACCTTTGAGGAAATGCTGGGCTTAAATAGATATTTTCATCCAGCACATAGAAAATCTAACCCTTTAAATTTGGGTCAGAGATTAAAGTGAATAGTGGGTATGATGTGCTCTGGGAGCTAATGCTAGTGTTCTATGGAAGTAATCTCCTAGAATTTAACCCATGACCTCATTTACAAACTTGAAATATTTAGGAGAATCCCAGTAGTAGAAAAAAAGTGAATTTGACACAAATTCTACTTTCAGTTATTGTGTAATCTTCAAATTTAACCATTGTTATTGACATGTTTTTATATTAAATTTCTAATATCTGAGAAATCAATGCAAACAATGGAGAAAAGCTACAGAATTTGAATTGTTATAGAAGAATTGCAGGGTACAAAAAACTCAGTAGTAATACAAATGGGCCTGGGACAGCAAATTTTTTTCTTTTTTACTTTTTAAAGTTTTTTAAATGTTTCGAAATTTCTAATGTTTTTAGAAAGCAGACTGTGATAGTGTGATTTGTAATAAAAAAATATATGTGTCTGGTCTTTGTCCCTGTGTTTTGGCACTGAGCTCCTAAAACTCTTGGAATTTCCAGACAGAAGCAGCAAAGGTGTTTCTTGTTATGTTAATGAGGTGACTGTTAGACCCCCACCTGAGGATGGCAGCTGGTTGCCTGGAGAACCAACGTTTGATTGAGAGTTGGAACTCTAAGTCCCACCCCTGAGCTCTGGGGAGGGGCAAGGGCCTGGAAACTGAAACACTGCCCAAGGCTAACGATTTAATCAATCATGACTGTGAAATGAAGGCTCCTTAAAAACCCAAAAGGGCAGGGTTCAGAGTTTCCTGGTTAGTGCATGTTGGGGGAGTGGCCTCCGGGAGAGGGTATGGATGCTCCTAGCTCTTTCCCTCTCCCTTGCCCTATGCATCTCTTCAGCCTGGCGGTTCCTGAGTTATATCTTTACCATAAACTGACACTCTAGTAAGTAAAATGTTTCTCGGAGTTTTGTGAGCTGCTCTAACAGGTTAATTGCATCCAAGGAGGAGGTTTTGGAGCCTCTGATTTATAGCAGGTCGGTCAGAAGCAATGGTAACAACCTGGGCTTGTGCCTGGGCATCTAAAGTAGGAGGGGGTGGGGGATAGTCCTGTATGTAGGACTGATGCTATCTATCTATGGGTAGATAGTGTCTGAATTGAATTGAATTGTAGGACACCCCACTGGTGTTGGAGAATTGCTGGTTGGTGTGAGGAAGCCTTCACACACACATGTTGGGTCCAGGAACCCAAAATAGAGCCTTTTCTCCAACTATTTTTGAAAAAAAAAATTAGCAGTAAAGCTGAAAAAATACATTTCCAATAAATTTTTCCTCGAGATGAGTAACATTTTGTCACATATTTGTTCCCTCTTCCTGTTTCTTTCTCAGATAAATGGATAGCTAGCTAGCTAGAGATACAAGTGTTTTGCTGACTAGATGAGCTATTGTAGTTATCATGACCCAAGACCTCTATATACTTGAGCGTAAATCTCCTCTAAGAACCAGGACATTCTCCCGTATAAAAATAATACAGTTTGCCATGCAAGAAATGTAACACAAATGTGATACTCTTATCTAAATATAGCGTGCATTCAAAGTTCTCTAATTGTCTAGTCATGTCATTTATAGCTAGCTTTTAACCTAATCTGGGATGCAAACAGAGATCACGCATTGCACTTAGTTATTGGGATGGCTTTCTCTGCCTTTAAAAATAATATTTTAATGGCATTGACATTTTTGAGGGGTCCAAGCTAGTCCTTTGCATAATGTTTCTGAGCTCTCGTTTGTCTGGTCATTTCCTCATGAGTAGATTCAAGTTGAACATTTGTCATAGGGTATTGCATTAAGACGCCTGTGATACTAGTTTCCCCCATTATTGCTGATGTCACGTGTCTATGTAGTTAACAGTGGTGTCTGACTTACTTCTCCATTGGAAAGCTACTACCTTTTTCCCTTTTGTCATTGATAAGTAATCAGAGAGATGATATTTTAGGAATATGTAAAAATCGCTTTCCTTGACAACTTTAATCCTATTGAAGAACATTGACTAAACTGAAGGGTTAAAAGCTTATGGCAAAGTGATTATTTCTATTTTGATTGTTCCTGTGTCACTCCTTCCCTACACACTACCTGTCTCTTTTGTTTTGTCCGGCCCTCTTTTCCTTCCTACCTTACTTTTTCCCTTTCCTTCTGTGACTTCACTGCAGAGTCATGGATTCAATGCTTTATACCTACTGTGATCTTAGTTTCCTTTTCTATAATTCCACTAGGTAAAGACATTGTGGTGGTGTCTACCACATCCGAGATACGTTGCTGCCTCACACGCAGTAAAATGTATGTCATATGCAGAGTTGATTTGGGGAGAGCACACAGAATGATGCCCTGTACATGATAGTTATGAAGTATGTATATCCTTTTGATACAACTTCTCAGTTTTCCAGTATTTCCTTACTTCTGGCACAAGAAGTTTGCTTTGTCCTCTTCCTACCAGTCTTGTTATCAGTTATGTCTCCAGGAATTCTAGTTCTTCTTAATAGGATCTGTGTTTAGAAACCAAGGTCTGGGCATTAGGTTTAATGATGTCTTTTAAAAAAGCAGCCTTATAACAACAAGTAGAAAATAAGTGAGGGCAGGGCATTCCTACAGTACTGCTATTGTAGTAGCATAGGTAATTTTTAGGTCACTGGAATTTATCTAGAGAGCAGTGTGTTCAGTGGCTAGGAGTGTGCACTCTACCACCACATTACACAGTTGTTGTTGTTGTTTTCCAAGCTGCACCTGATCTACCTTTGTGACTTACTAAGTTATTTTATCTCTGTATGCCTTTGCCTCTTCATCTCTAAAAGGGATGTAACATAGAACTTACCTCATTGAATTGTGATTCCGTTCTTTTGTTCAACGTATTTTTATTGAACACTTAATATGTGACAGATACTCAGCTGTGTACACGACAGGCAAACTATATCTTGGAAGCCTTCATTGTCATGGGGGGATAGACTCCCGTCCCCTCCAAAACAAACAAACAATATATATGTATATATGCTGATAGGTTCCAAGGGAAAATGAAACTGGCTAAGGGTGGGTGGTTTTGGGGAAGCCTGCGATTTTATACAGACCAGTTGGAGAAGTGCTCAATGATAATATTTGAACAGAGACTTGAGGCAAGTTGAGCACTAAATCATGCTAATGACTAGGAGAGTTTTTCAGACAAGAAACCGCAAGCACACAACCCCTTAAAAGGGTGAGTGATACCTGGAATGTTCTAGAACAGGTGGCCATAGTAGTGGACCTGGGTCAGTAGGAGGCACAGTTAAGTGGCAAGGATGAAGCCATGTCAGGAGGGCCTTTTAGAAATTTGTAGAGACCTGTATTCTGCCTGGGGTGTGAAGAACCATTAGAAAGTTTCGAGAGAATAATGGTGACACTATCAGATATGGTTTAAAGAGATTGATTATTCTGGCTAATTGGTTAGAGAACAGACTTGATTAGGAAGAGAAAGAGTAGTTATTGCAATGATCCTATATTATCCTGCAGATAGGGTGTGGCAGATGGTGGGAGGAGGTCAGATTCTAGACATATTTTGAAGATGAAGACTGCAGGATTTGTTAGGTCAGATGTAGAATGTGGGAGAATAAATGAAATCAAGGATGGCTTCACAATTTTGGCCATTAATTTTAGGGCTATGATAAAGATTACATAGATAATTCATATAAAGCATTTTCAAACAAGGCCTAGGACATGATAAACAATCAATATATATGGGCTTTTTACTATTTTTCATGAGTGTCACTCTTTTTTCCACTCTTTTCTTTATGCCTTTATGTTTGTTTTCATGTTTTTGACTTCTGGATTTTAACTTGGCTGACACCTTAATGCTTTTTCTGTCAACTGCTAACCATCTAGCTATATAAATTTTAGTAACGCAGTAATCTTAGTGCCAATGACTACGACTGAAATCAGCATATAGTTCACTTACTGTGTAGCTATGGGCAAATTACTAATCTCTCAATTTCATCTCCTATGAAATGAGGATAATGATATTTACCTCCCAAGGCTATTATGAAAATTAAAGAATATCTAGATTCAAAAATGAAAGTCACTACAAAGTATGAGTTATTGCAGTTTTTATTGTTGCCTACACTCTGAGAAGGCTCTTTATGCTAATCCTAGCCACTTAAAGGCATGAAAGAAATGAATTTGAATGCATTAGTCATTCACACTGAGTTTTATTCTTGTTTGGTGATATTTGAATGTTTTTATTGGTGAGATTTGTTTTTTATATTTCACAGTTTGGGATTTATTGAGACCTGAGCAGCTCTATTGAACCACTTTTAAAAAGGTTTAATGAACCCAAATCTTTCACTCAGGATGAACATTGGACCCAGGAAGGGAGTGAGGCAGAAGGCAGTTTTGAATATATGTTTAAGTCATTCAACCTAAGAGGGCTCCACACCTTAGTGCATATTAGATGCTGCCAGGGTACGACTATGGAACACTATTGTAGGCTTTGAATGCCTTGATCACTTATGCAAAAATTAAGGAAGGAACACCAAGGGACTGAGGGTGGCTTTTGTTCACCTCATTTCAGTTGTTAGGTTCTTACTGAGACTGAAGTTGGGGGGAAAAAGCCCTGTATGTTTTTCTTAAACCAGGTAGGAACGCATAGCACCACCACTGTTCATTATTTTATAGGAGTTTGCGGCTCACAGGTATCTCTTCATGTAGACTTATTTTAAACTAAAAATCCTCATTCTCTCACCCATGGAGTTATGCTTCTTAGCCTGATATAATTATTCCTAATTATTAGAAAAGGGAATTGAGGCCAAGGGAAACTAAATCACAGGGTCATTTGCTTACTAAGTGGAAAGACAGGAATAGAACCTTGTTTTCCAGTGGGTCCTCTGTATCTCCCATCTACATTTTGGACCTATGTTTGCTTATGAAATATTGGTCTTTAGGTATCAGAATTGTCCGAATCAGCAAAAAAAAAAAGGTGATATTTGAGCTTTTGCATTTCTTTATAAAAGTTTTATGGAGAAGCAGCAAGGTTATATTTTAATTAAGTTTTAAACACAAGACAGATAAAATAACTTCACAATCCTGTTTTCAGTAAAGGTTTGGGGGTCCTTATGTAATCTGTTCAGCCCGCATGTGCATATGCATTTCACTTTTACCATAAATGATGTAACAGCAAGTAGAAAACTGTGCTTGTCACCAGAATTAGTTCTCCTGTCTGACCCATCTCAGGAGAATATCAGAAATGTAGCATTTTAGAATTAAGTATAAAATAACTGTATAAAAATAGTTACTGCATTTGGTAGGAAGCTCATAAGGTAACTTGAAAAATTCCTTTGTAACTAAGATACAAATGGGTTTTAAAACCCTTTGATATTTATGGGCACCTTCAAAATATGGGAAGAACATTTAAAGCCATTTAAAATATTTAAGTATTTTTTTAACATTTATTTATCTTTGAGAGACAGAGAGAGACAGAGCATGAGTAGGGGAGAGGCAGAGAGAGAGGGAGACACAGAATCTGAAGAGCCTCCCGATATGGGGCTCTAACTCATGGACCACAAGATCATGACCTGACCCAAAGTCAGATGCCTAACTGACTGAGCCACCCAGACGTCCCTAAAATATTTAAGTATTTATAACTTGTTAGGCAATATTGTGATCACGTGATGAAGCCATATATATATATATATATATATATATATATGTGTGTGTGTGTGTGTGTATATATGTATATACATATATATGTACATATGTGTGTATATACATATATATATGTATATACATATACATACACATAGTCATTTTGAAAGCTTAGTTATAAGGGGAATAGGTATGAAATAACTTAATAAGTCCAACCCCCCCCTTCCCCTTCCTTTTCTTTGTCAAAGACACCTTATGGAATTGATGAGTCTTAAATATATTTGTCATCAGGAATATTCTTGCTTTCTTTTACACAGAGAATAGGAATAGGAATTGTTTGGTTAGGTGAAAGAGGCTTTTGAATATGAGATTTGAAAAAAACCCTGTAGCCTATATCTGCATTTTTTCAAGCCTTAATTAATTTTTATGAATTAAGCAGGAATTTTATTTCTAAGTCATCAAAGATTGTTACAAACACAAATAAAGTATCCTTTTAAAAGTATCCTATATTAAATCAAAGGCACATCATCAAAGTAGGGGCACCTGGGTGGCTCAGTCTGTTAAGTGTCCAGCTTCAGCTCAGGTCATGATCTCACAATTTGTGGGTTTGAGCCCCACAACAGGCTTTGTGCTGACACCTCAGAGCCTGGAGCCTGCTTCAGATTCTGTGTCTCCCTCTCTCTCTGCCCCTCCCCTACTCATGCTCTGTCTTTCTCTCTCTAAAAAATAAATAAACGTCGGGGCGCCTGGGTGGTGCAGTCGGTTAAGCGTCTGACTTCAGCCAGGTCACGATCTCGCGGTCCGTGAGTTTGAGCCCCGCGTCGGGCGCTGGGCTGATGGCTCAGAGCCTGGAGCCTGTTTCCGATTCTGTGTCTCCCTCTCTCTCTGCCCCTCGCCCGTTCATGCTCTGTCTCTCTCTGTCCCAAAAATAAATAAACGTTGAAAAAAAATAAATAAATAAACGTTAAAAAATGGAAAAAAAAATAATTCATTTAGGTTGTAGTATTTTCACATTATTTTGTTTTTAATCATTTGCACTGTTCTGAAGATCACATTTAAAAAATTTTTAAAGACATGAAATAATGCATTTTTATTTGTTTTTAAGTATAACCATAACTATAAAGTAGAGGAACTTAAGACAAAGACCTAATTTGCATCATACACAGACAGGATGGGGCAATCTAATACACAACACAATGTGAATCTTTCCAAACAAGTTTGCTAAAAATATAGCTCCCATGTTTAGTGTTACAAATAAAACAATCTTCTCATTTAGAAAAATCAAGACATCATCTGATTAATAAAGCCTGTTCTTCCCCCTGTTTTAGAGTTGCTTGTCTTCATTTAGAAACTGTAAATTCATGAGGAAAAAAACAGGTTTTGTTATGGTCTATAAAGATCTTAGGAACAAATTACAAATATGCACTTTTTTAACAAACACAAATGTTTTCTTTCTCAAAATGTAAGCATTCAATAAATAAAGCAAACATAACATTCCAAGTATAGAAACACTAGTAATTCATTTATGAAAGAGGTATATTTTAGTATATATTTGGTGGTGGTGATGTAGAAAACATTGGAGCTCAACGAAGAATTCTTGAGCAGTCTTTGGGGCAAAAAGGTGGTTTTATTAAAGCACAGGGACAGGACCCATGGCAGAAAGAGCTGCCCAGGGTTGACTGGTGACTGATTATATACCTTCAAGTTGGGAGGGGGTCATGGACAGTGTTAAGCCTCTAAGGAATTTTGGAAGCACGGTTTCCAGGACCTTGAGGGGGCTAGCTATTGTTAAGATAAGGTTATTTACTATTGTCTAGTAAAATATTAGTCATGAGACCCTTCAGATGTATTTCAGTGGGCCATAAATTTGGAGGATTATTGCTAACATATATCTGGGGCAGGGGGGTGAGTTGGAGATAAAGGAAGTTTCCAAAGGGATTTTTATATGTTAAAGAAGACTTATTGGCTCCTAGAGGTCTGGCTCATGTCAAGCTAAGGCTGCCTTCTTCCCTTAGCAAAGTGTCATCATCCCCACAGCTGAGTTCCTAGAGGATTGTCACTGCCTGTTTCAAGGACTTGTCCATGGGCTGTAGACAGTAAGGAAATTTACTTTTTCACTTGCCTTAGTTTCCCACATCAGTAACTTTTTTTGGTCTTAAATATAAAAACACTTCACCAACAGAATCAGGCCATTATTATTTAGTCTCCTTATCAGAGGTGAAACAGTAGAATTTTGGCTCTAGGATCAGGTGACAGGAAAGGATTGAAATATCTAAAAGTCATTTGGCTGGAGAAAAGTGTTTTCTTGAGACTTGGAGGCAGTCATTCATTGCTTTGCACTTACAAGTATTCCTCAGTGAACTTCTTCCCTACAGTCTTTAGAATAAAGCATAGGATCTGGACTCCTGAAGGGGTTCCTTCCAGCTGGAGCACCTACCAGCAAGGCACCCTTGCGAGCATGCAGAATGCTGTGCTGTTGAGGCTCGATAGCCACCTGCAAGACCTTGATTTTCTCCATGCTGGCCTCTAGCTGGAGCTGCTCCCTTGGGCACTGTGGGCGTTCTTGCTGGTCCCGGAAGACAGGGTGGCCAACCATGCTAGGTGCTCTCAGGACTGAATTATTACATTCATCTGTAGTCTAATAATTTACAAAGTACTAAATAATCAACAATTTAATACTACTTTACCATTAATTAAAGGAACAAGAGATTTTCTTAAATCTTACACCTAAAAAAATCATTATTTTTGGGGGGTCCTGTGCTTAAAGAGTTAAGTTATGTCACAGGAATCTATAAATCATTTTAGACCCAGTGCAGACAATAGCTGTTAGTATTTTACATTTGAATAAGATATTGAAAACACATTTGTCAGAGATGTTTGACCTTGAGAAAATACCAGACTGATTTTCCAATGAAAAGACAGGCATTTTTATTCATAGAATTATGAAGGGGAAAGAAGAACCTATAATTTTACTTGATATACTTGTGGTAAGTGTGTGATTGGCACTTAGACCATCTTCCTTTAATCACGACTTAATTAATACATACAACTTTGTTCAGGAAAAGTGGTGAATAATAATTCATTGATGCTTTAGTTATTCACTTTTTACTCTCTGAAAGTAACCTCTAAAATCTTGTATCTTTCAAACCGTTTTTTTTTTCGTTCAATGTGTGCCATGGAATTCATTTCTGATATATCAAAATTTTCTCATGTAAATGTAAATAATTTATAATGAACTTCATAAAAATTTTGCATATGTAGCCAATGACAGATATTTATCCTATTAAAAGATTGAATTACATGTACCTTTTTCAAAAAATTTTTAATGTTTATTTATTAGTTTTGAGAGAGAGAGCATGTACACATGAGTGGTGGATGGGAAGGGGAGAGAGAGAGGGAGAGAGGGGATTCCAAGCAGGCTCCATGCTGACAATGCAGAGCCCAATGCTGGGTGGATCTTGAACCTGTGAGATCATGACCTGAGCCAAAATCAAGTGCTGATTGCTTAACAGACTGAGCCACCTGCGCCCCTACCTTTTTCAAATTTTTAGCATAAGTTTCCCAAATACTTTAATGCCTTGAAAGTTTTCTCACTGTTTATTTTTCAGTTTAGAAAGAAGGACAATCTTTATTTACTATTAATTTAATATTACCTATGCCCTTGGATATGATATATCAATGGTCACTACATTTTAATACATGTAGTTTTTGTTCAACCCATCAGATGATTTCTAATCACAGATTTTTGTTTTTTTAATGTTTATTTTTGAGAGAGAGAGAGAGAGAGAGAGAGAGCAAGCGAGCAGAGGAGGGGCAGAGAGAGAGGGAGATACAGAATCTGAAGTAGGCTCCAGGCTCTGAGCTGTCAGCCCAGAGCCTGGCACAGGGCTTGAACTCACAAACCACAAGATCATGACCTGAGAGGAAGTTGATGCTCAACTGACTGAGCCACCGAGGTGCCCCTGTAATCACGGATTTTAGGGTTAACACCAGTTTATCTAATTAAGCAAAACTGGTTGCACTTACTTATTTTTTTATTTTATTATTTTTTTTTGCATTTACTTATTAATTCATAATTCTCTTCCTTAATTGTTCTTTTTCCTGCCTCTCTATATACTGTTTTTATTGTTGTTGTTGTTGTTTGTCTTAGCCCCCAGAGCCTCTTTCTACTCTTTGGTCATCTCTCAGATCCTGTTCATTGCCTTTCTTTCTACCCAGAACTATACTGGATCAAAATTTTTGAACATTTGCAAGGCACTACTTATATACTGGATTATAATTGTATCCTGGCCCACAGCCTTGATTCTCCCACTCCTAAAGTCAGAAAACATGCTGTTTTAGTCCACATGACTGTGCAAGGATTTTCTGTGCATGTTCAGAAGACTGGCTTGCATAAGACATTAGAGGATTTATTTATCCTTTTGTTCTAGAGATTGGAGCAATTCATTTGTCATGTTTACCTTAATGTAACTACTTAGATTATGTGGATCAGTGGTACCCCGATGGTAGGTAAGTCACCTGGAGTGCTTGTAGAGATACTTACTGTTGGTCAAACATTCTGATTCAGTAGGTAGTGGGTGCTACCTGGGAAACTATAGTGTTAAGCAGAAACCTAAGTGATTCTGGTTCATGTGGTCCAAGGATTATACTCTTTAATAAAAAATGGTAATATTTCTCCTTCTATGAACTACTTAGGGTAAGAAATTAAAGAAGTTAGGATACTTTGGCCAAGTCCTTTACTTTTTTCTACCTATTTGCAACAGTAAGAATATCTCTAGCCCAACTTTGGATTCATTACACTTAAATCTCTTGCATCCTTATATGACTTGAAATTTATTTCTATGACGTACAAAAGACAGACCCCAGTTTCAGATGGCTTAGAGGAAATTTAACTTGCAAGTATATCACTGGTTCTTCAAATTATTAAAACTAAGAGAATGTTTTAGAGATAGAAGATACATATTGTAGATAATTTATTCTAATCCCCTGCTTCTAAATTAAAAAAAAAATATCTAGTCTTTTTAAAGGTTTTCTAAATTAAACATAAGCTAGTTATTGGTATCGTCACTAGTAGAAGACAGGTCTCTTCAATCTGAGTAGGAACTTCTTCCCACTGAACCAATATTTTATTTTATTTATTTATTTTTAAAGTTTATTTATTGAGAGAGAGAGAGAGCGAGCGAGAGAGTGAGCACATGTATGCACGAATGGGAGAGAGGGAGGAGAGAATCCTAAACAGGCTCCATGCTGCCAGCAGATAGCCCAATCTGAGGATTGAAGTCACAAACTCAGGAGCTCCTGAAGCAATATTTTAAAATTTTTACTATTTATGAGAATAACCTGAGGTACCTATCAAGATGAATATTCCTGGACTCAACCTTGGAAATCTTGTTATATAGTAAGTAGGGAGCATAGGAAACTTTTTTTTTTTTTTTTTTGGTAAATGTTTATTTATTTATTTTGAGAGAGAGAGCATGAGCAGGGTGGGGGTGGGGCGGGCAGAGAGAGAGGGAGAGAGATAATCCCAAGCAGGCTCCATACTGTCAGCATAAAAGCCTGATGTGGGGTTCAAACTCATGAACAGTGAGATCATGACCTGAGCTTAAACCAAGAGTTGGAGGCTTAACCAACTGAGCCACCCAGGTGTTCCAGGAAACTATCTTTTTAACCATCATCTAGGGAGATTTGAGTATAAGTGGTCCAAGGACCACATTATGTGAAATATTGTATAATATCCTGCTAAAAGGGTTGAAGAGTTAAATAAATAAAACATGATAACAAGCCTTAATTAGTTAAGGAAAATCATTCAACTAGGCTCCACAGCAGGCCCTGGGCTAATAGATTTACCCTTCAAGAAACCCACTGGTTAGAGGTGGTGGTGACAATTAGGCAAATGAATTATTTACAGCGTGTTAGATGACATGGAGCACAGGGAAAGGAGTGTCAGTAAGGCCATCAGGAAAAATACCCAGAGAAAGTGACCTTGATGGGGTGAGTAGACTGTGACCTAGGGCTCTCAGGCAGTGCGTGTAGCTTGGGTGGGGGGAACCATAAACAACAAAAATTTGTGATGAGGGAAAGCATGACACATAGGATTGTTACAGGATATAATATATGTGCTTAGCACCCATCGTAAACATTCGGGAAATGCTTGTCATTATGTATATTTAACAGCAGACTAAGGCTGTAAGAAATTGGAAAGAGAATCCCATGAGAGACATTGATTTGGGAGGGCCTCAGGCCACTTGAAGCTTTATATCAAATAGTGAATAAATACTTAGGGCGGATGCTACTGTCTATAGCTCATTTTTATGAACTCACTAATAAATTATTTGTGGGAGAGCCAGCAATTTTCCAGGACCTGGGCCTTGAGCATCTGGGAAGATGAAATTTCAAGGAGATATCATAAATGGTATCAAATATTGCAAAAAGGTCAAATGTGAATAACAGCTGAAGAGTCTCCAACAGATAAGGTTGTTAGCTCTTCATGACATGATTCTGATGTGGGTGGTTAAGAATAGTTCAGGAATGCTGATAAATATTCACACCCCTGCCTTCCAAATTGGGACTATTAAATTAGAATCTCTGGGGTATATGGCTTAAGGATCTTGACTTAAAAAAATATCTGGGAGATTATTTTGCAGACTGGGGTTTGAGAACCAGTGAACTAGAGAAATGTATTTCACTATGTGGTAGGAACAGAACTGAAAAGCTTTAACCAGTATACAGAGGAGAGGAAGTGTAGATAAAGTAAGTGTAGATAAGATTTGTTATGTAAGCAAGGCAGGAGTTAGGAAGGTGATTAGGTCAATGGAGGATTTTTGTTTTTATATTTTGTTTGAATTAACACAAACCATGGGAGTCCTTAAGTATGTTATTTTCTGATTAGAGACTTCAGAAGATACTCTGGGATCATTTGCTTACTACCAAATAACTTGTATCTTTATTTGAGTTCTGAGGCTGTAGGTTTTTACTAATTTGCCAATACAGTGATCTAATTTATCCAAAAGTTAAACATTTAGGAATCTTCAAATTTGAAGCACATTCCCCCCCAAAAAAAAAGACTTAGTAAAAGGACTTAGTAAAAAGATTTAGTAAGAAGACTTAGTAAGTGGATCACAGAGCTGGGATGTGAGAAGGGCAGAACAGCATTTTAAATTGTCACATCATTCATTTTAATAAAAAGTTTTTAGGTTCTTACTGAGAGGTAGTTTAGCACACCATTCTCATCATTCTTTTTTTTTTTTCTTAGTTACTTTGTTTATTTTATGTATGTATGTATGTATGTATGTATGTATGTAATCTCTGCACCCAACATGGGACTTGAACTTCTGATCCCAAGATGAAGAGTCGCATGCTCTTCCCACTGAACCAGCCAGGTACCCTTTAACACATCATTCTTAACATGTTTATATTTCTAGTACTAGCATAATTTTTACGCCAGATAGCATTAAACTCTTTAACTGTCTTCTATGCTAAATACCAAATAATGACTATGCAACCATGTTTGTCTGCAAAAAGACTGTCAGGAAGTTAGATAGATGCTTCACTTCTGCTTTCTAAATCTTGCAGAATTTCAACTTTTGGTTGACTCTCACCTGGGCAATTCAGAGAAGGAAATTCTGTGAAGCATAGTTCCCAGCTTAACCAAGTTGCCACAGCACAATCACCCCATAACTTATATTGGGAGTACTTTGTGTTTAGGAGTCTTCTGTACTTTGTATTTAGGAGTCATGATGGTTCCACATACGTTATGAAGTTGTGCCTTGACGACAACAGAAGGGATGCCATGTGAATCAGAAGGCAGTCTTTACTATTGTTCTTATTTCTCCTCTTCCTCTTAATTTATAAAGAGATAGCTTTTATTGACTATGGTCTGCATGAACTGTGGAAATTGTTTACCCACAGTTTAATTTTATTTTCTTAGAAACATGAGAGCTAGGGTAACATTATCATTTTCTTCTAACAGATGAGAGAGCTGAGGTTAATGGATATTGGGTAATTTGGCAAAATTATAAGATCTTTCTATTTAAAAAAATGTTACTCATAGTTTGTTAGATTCAGGAGTATAGTCAAACCGCTGTGCTATGGAGAGAAGAACTAGGATTTCATTATTAGTTTGAATAATGGTAAGAAGAATGACCAGAGTTCAGGTAGGTGTTTATACTTCTTCCTGTTTGGAGAGGACTCACTTTGATCCCTTGATGTAAATAGGCCAGAGGTTGACAGAAAGGCCAACCAGAAGGTCACAGCTCACCAAAACAAAGAGGACTGGGAGACATAGTACAGAGCCTCACAGGACAGAAAGAACTGATAGGAGGTAAATTGCTTGCCTTGGTATTGGTAGGGGAAAGCCTCCTAGTTTCTAATCTACTCTGAATCCTTTGTGTAGAGACAGAGCGGGAAGAGTACCTAGAAATATCTAGTTATCAGAAAAAAATAAGAGTAAGGAAGGATCAATTGAATGGAGTATAATTTTCCTTTTAGAAAACGTTGCTCATATGTAAAGCAACTGCTCATAAGAATTATTCCATTCTTCACTTTCTAGCATAACGTGACTGTCCATTTTAGTTGTGCATTGATAGCCTAGTGAGAATCTTGCAGAGAGTTTGTTTGTTCATATGTGCTCTGTAAGCTGGTCTTCATGCAAACAAAGCAGGACATGGAGCCATGAACTTGGAATTAGAGAATGTGGGAAGAGTTACTAGTTATAGGGAGAAAAAAGGTAAATGATACCTGTCCAGTCTAGTTTATAAAGGGATTATACTTAAATATTAAGGTGAGCTGATATAAAAATCAAATATGTTATTCTTTGAAAATGAAAAATATCTCATGGGAGGGATACAGCTTGATCAATATATATTAAACAACAAAAATAGGTTTACCTTATTATTTTTAAAAATTTTTTAATGTTTATTTTTGAGAGAGAGAGAGAGAGACAGAGTGTGAGCAGGGGAGGGGCAGAGAGAGAGGGAGACACAGAATCTGAAGCAGGCTCCAGGCTCTGAGCTGTCAGCACAAAGCCTGACGCGGGGCTCGAACTCACAAACTGTAAGATCACGACCTGAGCCGAAGTTGGACGTTTAACCAACTGAGCCACCAAGGCACTCCCAAAATAGGTTTACTTTAGATTGAAATTGTTCATATGTTCACAGTAGCAATCATGATAATATGTTTTCCATTATTTCTTTCCTCCCCTTTTTTTCTCACATAATAGTCCTGAGTGTTACAAACACTGGGAAAATATCCTCATTTACCTCACCTTCCATCATTCCCAGAAACATAACTACAAAATTAATCTCTCCTTATAAGTGTTTGCAGATCATTTGTATGGAATACATAGGAGTTAAAGTTACAGTAATATTCTCTCCCATAGGCAGTTGCTAATTTTTTTTATTTTTTATTTTTATTTTTTGGCAGTTGCTAATTTTATCTGAGTGCTGTTACACCTTTAGTATTTATTTATTTATTTATTTATTTATTTATTTATTCATTCATTCATTCATTCATTCATTCATTTATATTGAAGTGTAGTTGACACACAATGTTTCAGGTATACAACAGTGATTTCACAAGTTTACATGCTATTGTTTAAAAATTTTTTTTTGAATTTTTAATGTTTATTTTTTGAGAGAGAGACAGAGCTCAGATGGAGGAGGGGCAGAGAGAGAGTGGGCGGGGGGGACACAGAATCCGAAGCAGTCTTCAGGCTCTGAGCTGTCAACACAGAGCCCATCGCGGGGCCTGAACCCATGAACCGTGAGATCATGACCTGAGCCAAAGTTAGATCCTCAAACGACTGAGCCACCCAGGTGCCCTACATGCTCTTCTTTTAACTAAATTTTAAAGTGGTGTCCAAAATAGCTAATAAGTAAACAGTATTTAAAAATGCAAAATGTATGCTATTTCTCTAACTGCAAAAGGTAACAGCACGCCAGAACATGTTTAAAGCAATTTTCAGTTATTTGTGCCAACATTTTGTATCTTTTTTCCTAGTGGCAATTTTTCTTGGTGGTATTTATTACTAAGATTAATGAGTTTGACTTTCACTAGCTTGAGAGCTAAGTAAATAAGTTCTTAATTTACTTGGGGTGTTTTAGCACTCAGACATTCTGGAATTTCTTTTTTAATCCAATGACATTAAAAAACCACTTAGGAATAATTATACAATGTACATTCAATCTCAGAAGAATTGTTTTTCTACTGTGAGGTAGAATCCAATCAGAAAGAATTTTTAAAAGACTTTCTCCTAACGTGTTCGTATTGATTGAATTGAGATATGGTCCACACAAATCAATACATGAGAAGACAAGTTGCGTGTGATGACAGTAATTCTATCTGCAGGGTAACTGCCAAATGTCTGGGTACCAATGATTGTATTTCAGCTGGCTGGTCAGCACATGATAATTTGTCAGTAAGTCATTTTGCTTTCTCTGACTTACAAAATAATACTTATTTTCCTCAAAATATACATTTTGCTTACTATATCAATATTATTATATTATATATGTAATATATATATTATATATCAAGACTAGAAGGGTTGAAAATGCCCATTTTTAAATTTGACTTCTTTATCTGGCTCTTCAGAGAATGGATGGTCTCAGAATCCACATGCTGTCTGGTTTCCAGTATTGGTTTAGGCAGGAAGGTGCTTGTGGCCAGGTGTAAGACAATGATACGCTACTGCAGCTACTGAAATGTTCTCTACTAGGGACATTTCTGCTTACCAAGGCTAAAGAAAACCAAGGAAGTAGAGCAGCAGATTACATTAGGAATTTCTATAAGGGACTATCAAAGGAAGGGGTAAGAAGTACCATTCAGAGAACCATGTAATTGGGTGGGACTTAGAAGTCTCTAATCTATCCTCCATCCAGTGCAAGAAGCCCACGGGGGCATTTTCTCCCACCACTTACTCATTTCTTGGATTGGCAATGTTAATTATCAGTCAGTGAAACACATTTTACATAAGTAAGAAATGATAAACATCAGAGTACCAGAAAAACAACCCACAAAGAAGAAATATTTAGGATATTCAGTTCAAGGGCAAATACACTTTACTATCATATGATCCTGCTTAATTTCTTACCTTTTTTAGTTCTGAAATTTTTAGTAAAAACATACAATTTCTATTTTTAGAAACCAGGAATGAGATGAAGCTGAAGTTCTCTTCAATAAGAGAATAGTGGTTCTTTAAAAAAGACCCATTGCAGTTTTAATGTCTACAACTGATACCCATTATTCACCTAAATTACAAATTGCATTTCTTTTATGATATATATGTCCATTTCTAGTTAGAAATGTAAATCCAACTATAATACTGTGTTAAATTTATTTTTACATCTCTCATATTCCATTGTGACTGAATATTTCATAAAATTTAAGTTACCAACTTTGTTATCAAGGCATATTTTGCATCAGTGTTCAATATGTTTGGTTGTATATTAATTCATGGGTATTTTCTTTTAACCAGAAGATTTCTTCAGAGACCACTTCTCACTCCAAATTTAACCACATTCTGTTTTGTTCTCTTAGGAAGAATCTGTATTATTAACAGTAATTGAAAGATGTTAAGAAGTCACATATTCTAAGAGTTTTTACATTATGTTATCTGGATGTCTGTAGGTGCCTTTGAAAGAAAATTGTTTAATCTGTGCTTTTCTTGTTTTGTCGACACTCTGAGTAGTAATTGTGGTTACAAGGCATTGAAGTCCATTTAGAGTAGTTTTACACTTTTTTTTTTCTTTTTTGGTAGGCAAAGGGAAGAGTGCAGTAATTTTATCATATGATTATCATCACATTGGAAATGTATCTCTGGGTTGTATAGGACATTTTCTGCAAAACCTCATATTTGTAATTTTGGATCATTGAGGAAATGTTTGAAACCAGTTTGCACAGAAGAGTTTCACAATTTAAAAAATCTCAAAATCCTAGCCATAGAGGAAGATACTAGTTTTGTCCCCATTTTTCAGAAACGAAAACTGATATGGGACGTGTTTAAAGTATGCTGTGCTGGGCCACACTAACCAACAAAGATGATATATTTTAGTAGTTTCCTTAATGAATATTTCAAATGAAATATACTTCTGTGAATGGCCAAGTGAATCACACAATAGATTTTGCATTTTTTTTTCCCCTCTGTGGTTTCTCAAGGCTCTTTTTAAGTAGGGAGCATGCATGTTTTTGAGGGAAAAATGCGAGCTAGAGGAATTAATTTTCAGTTGATGAAAGTGTTGTTTTTATTGTTGGATTTCATTCTTTTGAAGTTTCAATTTTGTATTTTAGGAATTGTTCAGCTAAGGAAGAAAAAAAGCCAGGAAAATTCTGACTTCTATTAGGACCTTTCCATGGGGTAGGAGGTTCTTTGCAAGGGCTTGTCAGCAATTACTTCTGGAGTTTGTGAGCAGTAAGGATCAAGGTAAACAGAACATATTGGACTGTTGGTTTAGACAAGAATGATGATATGACTTCAATATGCAATGTTGGCTGTCACTCACTCCTTGTTTTTTTTCTCCTGACTCTATATTCTCAAATTTTATGGTTATACATACATGCTGTCCACATTAGGGTTGGAGTCACTTCATTCTAAAATTTGATGTAAAACAATAATAGAGAACAAAATCACCCTATACTTAGCAAGGGGGATATTTGGTAAAGTTGATATACTCTAGCACTGCTGTTTAATATAATAGTCGTAGCCATTTGTACTCTTTAACACTCGAAATGTGGCTCCTGTGATGGAAGAACTGAATTTTTAATTCTGTTTAATCTTAGTAAATTTAAAGTTAAATAGCCCCATGTGGGTGAACACCCCTGGGCAGTGATGTGTGTAGCTCTAGAAGTGACTGCCAAATGTCCATGCCCCTGACCCTTTCCCGAATATGTGGAGTGCTGGTTCTTTCTTAGGGCTCATTGACACCTACCTCATTGACAAATTTGAGCATTCTTTTTTCCCTAGTGTGGGCCCAGCTTGAATAGCTAGATCTCTATCTATAAAAGTCTTTGGTTAGCCAACGTCTCCTGGTCATCCTCTAGCTTTGCACCACTGGTTGCCTGTTTGCTTTCTCTGAGTCTTCTTGTAATTGGGACTGGATCCTGTTCCTTCCAATTCTGGCTTACAGTGACAGCTACTGAGCATGCCTTCTGTCAGTTATAGCCATTTCCAGTTGGTGATTTTTGATTCTTGGACATAGAAGTTCCTTTCAGTAATGTGCAGTGGACATCTTGGCTGTGTTCATCAGGGCACCATAGCTAGTTTCTGCAGCTGTCATAGATGTCTGCATGTCAAATCTGGTGATGAAGCTGTCATTTTTCATTTTGTTGCTGCACAGCTGGCTCATTTGGCAAATTATTTAATCTGTTTGCTCTAGCTTCCTTATAAAATGGAGATAATACTCATATCTAGCTCACTTGGTTACTTGAGGAATAAATGAGTTAATACAAGAGAGGGGCTTTGAATGGTGCTTGGATATATGATTGTTGTATAAATCACCATTAGTAACAGTACTTCAGTGTTTTACATCGGATGCTCTGATTAAAACAATTTCCATTTAGCTCTTCATTTTTATTACATGTCAGAATATTATAAAAATACATTCTTTTAATTTTTTTCTGTAATTTAGCCTGAAAATGTTGTAGGGGAGGCTTAAGAAAGTGACTATATTACATATTTAACTTCAAGAACTTGAAATTTTCATTCAGTGCTCGATTTTCATCCTAAATGATCTAATCTGTGACCTTGGGCCATTAAATATGTGTGTGTTTTCTTTTTCTCTCCTATCTCACATTACTGTCTAGTTTAATAACAAATCCTGGGTCAATAGGAACTTCTTAGAAGGTAGTTTAAAAACATCAATTATTAATTACATATGCCCTTTTGAGTTTTACTGCTACCCAAAAAGCTTTAGAATTTTTCTACGCAGAATCCCCTCCCCAAGCCCAAGACAGCTTTTCAAATAACTTGTAAGAGAATCATATTACATTTATTGGCTAGGATTAGTGTCTCTTAGGTTTGAAATAATTTGTTAATAATTGGTGTCTTTACCAGATACTAGGCAGATTTCCTAAAGAATAACCAAGCAAGGACACTGTGCACTTATCTTCATTCAGAACCACTGACTTTATCTGTTGACTTTAGTTCTGGCTTCTGTTCTTCTAAACATTCAATTCATATATAAATATACACATACATGTATATATGCGTGTATATCTTGGTAATTTCTTGTTGTTTTTAAGCATTTGTGCCCTGTAGAAGAGAAGGAAAAAGTGGAAAATCAAGATGAATAATCTTGGCAGCTATGTTGTAGAAATATATAATTTTGTTTACTGAGACAAATGACTAGTCGTGTTGTGAGAAATGGTTAGCCAACTAGCAGAAAACAAGACAAAACAAAACAAAAAAACATATCCAAGATGAAAAAATAAAACATTTATGTGTAAAATATGAACTCTTAGTAATGTAAGAGGAAAACCTGAGAGAATTTATAATCTTACAATGGAGCAGTGCTTCATAACCATAACTCCTAGTCTGGAGCCCATGGAAGGAAGAATGATAACATTACAAAAATCAGTTACATTAGAATAAAATCTGTATCGCAAAAATACCAAAATCAAATACATAGGCCGGGAAAACTATTTGCAATTTATATCACAGTAATGTGTTAATAGTGCTTAAGATTTTCTAGAAATCAAGAATAACACAAAAATTAAACCTGTACACAAACGGAAGACATTTTTTTTAATGTTTTTATTTATTTTTGAGACAGAGAGAGGCAGAGGGGTGGAGAGAGAGGGAGACACAGAATCTGAAGCAGGCTCCAGGCTCTGCACTGTCAGCACAGAGCCCGACGTGGGGCTCGAACCCACAGACTGTGAGATCATGACCTGAGCCGAAGCCGGATGCTCAACCGACTGAGCCACCCAGGCGCCCCAAAGGGAAGACATTTTTAATAAAAGAAGATGATGAAATGGTTCTTGTACATAGGGAATTATGTCTTAATCCTAACCCTAATGTCCATCAGAATCCTATAGAAATTCAAATCCTAAAGCAACATTGATAGAATTTTTTAGTCTCTTGAATTGATGGACATCTGTAAGCTTGTTAAACTCACACTATTGGTATAGTCACTAGTAGCAAAATAACACTCTCACTTGTTGCTTGTGAGAATGTAAACAGTACATCTCCCATGTTGGACAGTTTTGCAAGATCTATAAATATTAAAACTCCATGCATATTTTAACCCAGACATTTTTTTCTCCCATGAATTTATTACTGGTTCTATGGTTGAATATTCATGACATAAAATTTGTATAAAAATTATACTGTTGGGTGCTTGACTGGCTCATTCAGTGGAGCATGTGACTCTTGATCTCGGAGTCATGAGTTCGAGCCCCATATTGGGGGTAGAATTTACTTAAAACACATGCACACCCACAAACACACACCCCCCAAAATAAAAAAGCATTAAAAATTTTATACTGTAGTATTATTATAATAGCAGAAATAACTTAAATTTCTGTAGCATTTGATGGTTAAATGAATTAAGGTATGTCCATACAATGGAAACCTCCCCAACTGTAATAATGAATTAAAAAAAAAAAAAAAAGAAGAAGAATAAGGAAGTTTCCTATACAAGATATGAAAGACAGCCAAGCTATAATGTTAAGTTAAAGAATCAAGGCATTGTAGGAGCTCTTTCCTTTCTCTCTCCCAGCCATTTTGGCAGCTGCTCTTGGTTGGGGCTGTCCTGCATCTAAGGCCTGGAGGTGGTGGCTGAAAAGAAGAAAAAGTCAGTGGAGTCAATCAACTCTAGGTTCCAACTCATTATGAAAAGTGGAAAGTATGTGCTGGGGTACAAGTGGACTCAGAAAATGATGAGACATAGTAAAACAAAACTAGTCATCTTTTTTTTTTTTTTATGAAATTTATTGACAAATTGGTTTCCATACAACACCCAGTGCTCATCCCAAAAGGTGCCCTCCTCAATACCCATCACCCACCCTCCCCTCCCTCCCACCCCCCATCAACCCTCAGTTTGTTCTCAGTTTTTAACAGTCTCTTAGGCTTTGGCTCTCTCCCACTCTAACCTCTTTTTTTTTTTTTTTTCCTTCCCCTCCCCCATGGGTTCCTGTTAAGTTTCTCAGGATCCACATAAGAGTGAAACCATATGGTATCTGTCTTTCTCTGTATGGCTTATTTCACTTAGCATCACACTCTCCAGTTCCATCCACGTTGCTACAAAAGGCCATATTTCATTTTTTCTCATTGCCACGTAGTATTCCATTGTGTATATAAACCACAATTTCTTTATCCATTCATCAGTTGATGGACATTTAGGCTCTTTCCATAATTTGGCTATTGTTGAGAGTGCTGCTATGAACATTGGGGTACAAGTGCCCCTATGCATCAGTACTCCTGTATCCCTTGGATAAATTCCTAGCAGTGCTATTGCTGGGTCATAGGGTAGGTCTATTTTTAATTTTCTGAGGAACCTCCACATTGCTTTCCAGAGCGGCTGCACCAATTTGCATTCCCACCAACAGTGCAAGAGGGTTCCCGTTTCTCCACATCCTCTCCAGCATCTATAGTCTTCCGATTTGTTCATTTTGGCCACTCTGACTGGTGTGAGGTGATACCTGAGTGTGGTTTTGATTTGTATTTCCCTGATAAGGAGCAACGCTGAACATCTTTTCATGTGCCTGTTGGCCATCTGGATGTCTTCTTTAGAGAAGTGTCTATTCATGTTTTCTGCCCATTTCTTCACTGGATTATTTGTTTTTCGGGTGTGGGGTTTGGTGAGCTCTTTATAGATTTTAGATACTAGCCCTTTGTCCGATATGTCATTTGCAAATATCTTTTCCCATTCCGTTGGTTGCCTTTTAGTTTTGTTGGTTGTTTCCTTTGCTGTGCAGAAGCTTTTTATCTTCATAAGGTCCCAGTAATTCACTTTTGCTTTTAATTCCCTTGCCTTTGGGGATGTGTCGAGTAAGAGATTGCTACGGCTGAGGTCAGAGAGGTCTTTTCCTGCTTTCTCCTCTAAGGTTCTGATGGTTTCCTGTCTCACATTTAGGTCCTTTATCCATTTTGAGTTTATTTTTGTAAATGGTGTGAGAAAGTGGTCTAGATTCAACCTTCTGATGTTGCTGTCCAGTTCTCCCAGCACCATTTGTTAAAGAGGCTGTCTTTTTTCCATTGGATGTTCTTTCCTGCTTTGTCAAAGATGAGTTGGCCATACGTTTGTGGGTCTAGTTCTGGGGTTTCTATTCTATTCCATTGGTCTGTGTGTCTGTTTTTGTGCCAATACCATGCTGTCTTGATGATGACAGCTTTGTAGTAGAGGCTGAAGTCTGGGATTGTGATGCCTCCTGCTTTGGTCTTCTTCTTCAGAATTCCTTTGGCTATTCAGGGCCTTTTGTGGTTCCATATGAATTTTAGGATTGCTTGTTCTAGTTTCGAGAAGAATGCTGGTGCAATTTTGATTGGGATTGCATTGAATGTGTAGATAGCTTTGGGTAGTATTGACATTTTGACAATATTTATTTTTCCAATCCATGAGCAGGGAATGTCTTTCCATTTCTGTAAATCTTCTTCAATTACCTTCATAAGTTTTCTATAGTTTTCAGCATACAGATCCTTTACATCTTTGGTTAGATTTATTCCTAGGTATTTTATGCTTCTTGGTGCAATTGTGAATGGGATCAGTTTCTTTATTTGTCTTTCTGTTGCTTCGTTGTTAGTGTATAAGAATGCAACTGATTTCTGTACATTGATTTTGTATCCTGCAACTTTGCTGAATTCATGTATCAGTTCTAGCAGACTTTTGGTGGAGTCTATCGGATTTTCCATGTATAATATCATGTCATCTGCAAAAAGCGAAAGCTTGACTTCATCTTTGCCAATTTTGATGCCTTTCATTTCCTTTTGTTGTCTGATTGCTGATGCTAGAACTTCCAGCACTATGTTGAACAACAGCGGTGAGAGTGGGCATCCCTGTCGTGTTCCTGATCTCAGGGAAAAAGCTCTCAGTTTTTGCCCATTGAGGATGATGTTAGCTGTGGGCTTTTCATAAATGGCTTTTATGATGTGTAAGTATGTTCCTTCTATCCCGACTTTCTCAAGGGTTTTTATTAAGAAAGGGTGCTGGATTTTGTCAAAGGCCTTTTCTGCATCGATTGACAGGATCATATGGTTCTTCTCTTTTTTTTTTTGTTAATGTGATGTATCACGTTGATTGATTTGCGAATGTTGAACCAGCCCTGCATCCCAGGAATGAATCCCACTTGATCATGGTGAATAATTCTTTTTATATGCTGTTGAATTCGATTTGCTAGTATCTTCTTGAGAATTTTTGCATCCATATTCATCAGGGATATTGGCCTGTAGTTCTCTTTTTTTACTGGGTCTCTGGTTTAGGAATCAAAGTAATACTGGCTTCATAGAATGAGTCTGGAAGTTGTCCTTCCCTTTCTATTTCTTGGAATAGCTTGAGAAGGATAGGTATTATCTCTGCTTTAAACGTCTGGTAGAACTCCCCTGGGAAGCCATCTGGTCCTGGACTCTTATTTGTTGGGAGATTTTTGATAACCGATTCAATTTCTTCGCTGGTTATGGGTCTGTTCAAGCTTTCTATTTCCTCCTGATTGAGTTTTGGAAGAGTGTGGGTGTTCAGGAATGTGTCCATTTCTTCCAGGTTGTCCAATTTGTTGGCATATAATTTTTCATAGTATTCCCTGATAATTGTTTGTATCTCTGAGGGATTGGTTGTAATAATTCCATTTTCATTCATGATTTTATCTATTTGGGTCATCTCCCTTTTCTTTTTGAGAAGCCTGGCTAGAGGTTTGTCAATTTTGTTTATTTTTTCAAAAAACCAACTCTTGGTTTCGTTGATCTGCTCTACAGTTTTTTTCGATTCTATATTGTTTATTTCTGCTCTGATCTTTATTATTTCTCTTCTTCTGCTGGGTTTAGGCTGCCTTTGCTGTTCTGCTTCTATTTCCTTTAGGTGTGCTGTTAGATTTTGTATTTGGGATTTTTCTTGTTTCTTGAGATAGGCCTGGATTGCAATGTATTTTCCTGTCAGGACTGCCTTCGCTGCGTCCCAAAGCGTTTGGATTGTTGTATTTTCATTTTCGTTTGTTTCCATATATTTTTTGATTTCTTCTCTAATTCCCTTGTTGACCCACTCATTCGTTAGTAGGGTGTTCTTTAACCTCCATGCTTTTGGAGGTTTTCCAGACTTTTTCCTGTGGTTGATTTCAAGCTTCATAGCATTGTGGTCTGAAAGTATGCATGGTATAATTTCAATTCTTGTAAACTTATGAAGGGCTGTTTTGTGACCCAGTATATGATCTATCTTGGAGAATGTTCCATGTGCACTCGAGAAGAAAGTATATTCTGTTGCTTTGGGATGCAGAGTTCTAAATATATCTGTCAAGTCCATCTGATCCAATGTCTCATTCAGGGCCCTTGTTTCTTTATTGACCGTGTGTCTAGATGATCTATCCATTTCTGTAAGCGGGGTGTTAAAGTCCCCTGCAATTACCACATTCTTATCAATAAGGTTGCTTATGTTTATGAGTAATTGTTTTATATATTTGGGGGCTCCGGTATTCGGCGCATAGACATTTATAATTGTTAGCTCTTCCTGATGGATAGACCCTGTAACTATTATATAATGTCCTTCTTCATCTCTTGTTACAGCCTTTAATTTAAAGTCTAGTTTGTCTGATATAAGTATGGCTACTCCAGCTTTCTTTTGGCTTCCAGTAGCATGATAAATAGTTCTCCATCCCCTCACTCTGAATCTAAAGGTGTCCTCAGGTCTAAAATGAGTCTCTTGTAGACAGCAAATAGATGGGTCTTGTTTTTTTATCCATTCTGATACCCTATGTCTTTTGGTTGGCGCATTTAATCCGTTTACATTCAGTGTTATTATAGAAAGATACGGGTTTAGAGTCATTGTGATGTCTGTATGTTTTATGCTTGTAGTGATGTCTCTGGTACTTTGTCTCACAGGGTCCCCCTTAGGATCTCTTGTAGGGCTGGTTTAGTGGTGACAAATTCCTTCAGTTTTTGTTTGTTTGGGAAGACCTTTATCTCTCCTTCTATTCTAAATGACAGACTTGCTGGATAGAGGATTCTCGGCTGCATATTTTTGCTGTCTAGCACCCTGAAAATCTCGTGCCAATTCTTTCTGGCCTGCCAAGTTTCAAAAGAGAGATCAGTCACGAGTCTTATAGGTCTCCCTTTATATGTGAGGGCACGTTTACCCCTTGCTGCTTTTAGAATTTTCTCTTTATCCTTGTATTTTGCCAGTTTCACTATGATATGTCGTGCAGAAGATCGATTCAAGTTACGTCTGAAGGGAGTTCTCTGTGCCTCTTGGATTTCAATGCCTTTTTCCTTCCCCAGTTCAGGGAAGTTCTCAGCTATGATTTCTTCAAGTACCCCTTCAGCACCTTTCCCTCTCTCTTCCTCCTCTGGGATACCAATTATGCGTATATTATTTCTTTTTAGTGTATCACTTAGTTCTCTAATTTTCCCCTCATACTCCTGGATTTTTTTATCTCTCTTTTTCTCAGCTTCCTCTTTTTCCATAACTTTATCTTCTAGTTCACCTATTCTCTCCTTTGCCTCTTCCATCCGAGCCGTGGTGGTTTGCATTTTGTTTTGCATTTCCTTTAAAGCGTTTTTCAGCTCCTCGTGACTGTTCCTTAGTCCCTTGATCTCTGTAGCAAGAGATTCTCTGCTGTCCTGTATACTGTTTTCCAGCCCAGCGATTAATTTTATGACTATTATTCTAAATTCACTTTCTGTTATATTATTTAAATCCTTTTTGATCAGCTCATTAGCTGTTGTTATTTCCTGGAGATTCTTCTGAGGGGAATTCTTCCGCTTGGTCATTTTGGATAGTCCCTGGTGTGGTGAGGACCTGCAGGGCACTTCCCCTGTGCTGTGGTGTATAACTGGAGTTGGTGGGCGGGGCCGCAGTCAGTCCTGATGTCTGCCCCCAGCCCACTGCTGGGGCCACAGTCAGACTGGTGTGTGCCTTCTCTTCCCCTCTCCTAGGGGCGGGATTCACTGTGGGGTGGCGTGGCCCGTCTGGGCTACTTGCACACTGCCAGGCTTGTGATGCTGGGGATCTGGCGTATTAGCTGGGGTGGGTAGGCAAGGTGCACGGCGGCAGGGGGGGCAGGCTTAGCTCGCTTCTCCTTAGGTGATCCACTTCAGGAGGGGCTCTGTGGCAGCCGGAGGGAGTCAGATCCGCTGCTGGAGGTTTGGCTCCGCAGAAGCATAGAGTTGGGTGTTTGCGCGGAGCGAGCAATTTCCCTGGCCGGAACCGGTTCCCTTTGGGATTTTGGCTGGGGGATGGGCGGGGGAGATGGCGCTGGCGAGCGCCTTTGTTCCCCTCCAAACTGAGCTCTGTTGTCCGGGGGCTCCACAGCTCTCCCTCCCTTTGTCCTCCAGCCTTCCCGCTTCCCGAGCAGAGCTGTTAACTTATGACCTCCCAGAGGCTAAGTCGCGCTTGCTGTCGGAACACAGTCCGTCAGGCCCCTCCGCTTTTGCAAGTTGGACTCGGGGGCTCTGCTTGGCTGGCGAGCCGCCCCTCTGCCCCGGCTCCCTCCCGCCAGTCCGTGGAGCGCGCACCGCCTTGCCGCCCTTCCTACCCTCTTCCGTGGGCCTCTCCTCTGCGCTTGGGTCCGGTGACTCCATTCTGCTAATCCTCTGGTGGTTTTCTGGGTTATTTAGGCAGGTGTAGGTGGAATCTAAGTGATCAGCAGGACGCGCGGTGAGCCCAGTGTCCTCCTATGCTGCCATCTTCCAACACCTGTTTAAACTAGTCATCTTTAACGACTGCCCAGCCTTCAGGAAATCTGAAATAAAGTAGTCCACTATGTTGGCCCAAACTGTTGTCACTATGTGGCAATAATATTGAATTGGGCACAGCATGTGGGAAGTACTACAGAGTGCACACTGGTTCTCATTGATCCAGGTGATTCTGATATCATTAGAAGCATGTCAGAACAGAGTGGTAAATTATAAATCATGCAAAATTTTTCCTTAATAAAACTGGCCAGACCTTCTTAAAAAAAAGAATCAAGTTGCTATATGGCATGTGAAGTAAATAACATAATTCAGAAACACAGTCCAATAAAAATATGTGCTTGTATATTCATACATATATAAACCTCTGGAAGAATGCATATTACTGGAACTTTCATATAGGAACTGGATGTATGGACATAAGGATTAGAAAGAAGCTTTTTACTGTATAATTTTATGTATGTTTTGATTTATGAACAGCATAGATGTATTACCTATTCAAATATACATATAAGTTGAATAAAAATGTTAATTAAGGGAAGTATCCCTTTGAGAAACTCAAAATAAATTATATTTCTATAACTTATGTTTCAAGCCATCTGTAACAATATTAATTTCATTTATTATTTTGGCACAGTGGATCTTTGGGCCTCTGAAGCTCATTGTTTTAAATTTCATATTTGGTTACATTTCGTTAAGTTACGAAGTCATAATTCCTCACTGGAATAGTCCCGAAATTTGTATCATTTTTATTTCAGCCAATAGCAAAATAAAACCCAGGAAGATTACCTTTGCATAATGTCAGAAAGCACGACTGTGGGAGAAATGGACTAAATTTTCTATTTTTTAACTTTCAGTCAGTATTCCTTCAATGATGTTGAATTCTATTACATTGCACTATCATTTCTTACATGTTCTATTTTAGTGTTAAAAGCTTCTATTTTATTATTTTGTAAAAATCTTGAACAGCCTCTTCAAGGACAAAATGTTAGCAAAATGGAACATGAGAATTATGAACTAAAAATATTAATATCTATTTTTCTTTTAATTTATTATTAGTCTGTTAAGATCATCCTTTGCTACAAAGGGAATTCATTTTCAAATAGGAGAATACTTTAAAATATGTCTAGAATATTCTACAAAGTTATGTAAAGAGATTTCTATTAAGAAATTTTATAATTTAAAGACGAATCAAGTTCTTAATACAATAATTGTCTAAAATGAGAATTTGGACTTTGTTTTCTGAAGTCTAAAAATTGTCTTAATGGGAAACTAACAATTATTTTAGCCCAAAAATGAAAGACAACTAACTAGCATTTCCCTCTTTAAAGTATTTTCCCCCCACTCTTAACATCTTTTATTTGCTGCTCTTACATCTTAGATACCAGCTGCTTCAGCTTGTCATCTGTATTTGTTCATCCTCGCCTCTCTTGAGGCAATTAATCCTTGTTTCTTTCACTCCAGTACCACTTTCGACAATCCACCTCTCTTCAAACAAGATTGTTAAATAAATCTTTCTAAAGTACCACCTTCTGGTATCACTTCCAAGCCCAAAGAAGCTCTAATATCTCACAATATGTTCAAGAGAGATAAAATGCCTCAGAGTCAAATCTTGATTCCAAATCTATTTATTGAGCATCTAGGCATGTTGCAAGGTCTACAGAGACTTATTTCCTCTCTTCCCTATATCACTCTTTCTGGAGGTCAGAGTTTTAATTCATTTTCAAGTTCTGGCTCTCATAGGTAAGCAAGGGCCAGTACCCTTCCTCTAGATGCCACAGTCTCCTTATTTGTGAAATTGGAATGATAAAGTATACTTACATTACCGTTGTTAGGATTCAATGAAGTTGATACATGTAAGATGCTTTGGAGATGTGTTTGGTATATAGTAATCACTCTACAAATATGCACTATTTTTATTCCCTTCCTCCTTGAAGAGTCAGGGTTGTGTTTGACTTCTCCCTTAGGTATATCTGTTTCCTGTGTTTAAGATTCTCTTCCTCCTCATCTCTACTTATTCAAATTCTGTCCTTCCTTCAGATCACAGTTTAAGTGGCTTCTTTCTGATACAGATATCTCTGTGCACTCCAGCCAGACACCTAATAGCACTGGACTGCAAATTCCACTTAGCTCTTAATCACATACTACTCAGGAGTAGAGATCATGTTTTAATTATTTGATTCCATCAATGCCTGGGTGCTGAGGCTTCTTTCACAACAAGACAGAATCAATAAACAACAAATTTCTTACATGTTAGGTATATACATCTTCTGGACCCAACTTGAAAAAAAATTATGACCTTTAGTCCTTTCATCATATTGGCAATCCACATATCTTTTATTTTTACATGATACTCATTGGATGTTCCTTGAATATAAGAATCCTGTCACTGGGATTTGTGAATGGGCTTCAGAAGGGCAGCAAAGCCTCTGAAATTGCAGAATTTGGGGTACGGGAATATGTGTATTTTCTCCAGGCGAAGTGGTAGGCCCACAAAAATACTAGGAACCATTCTTAATTATTGTTTTTATCCACGTTTGGTAAGTAGGAACCAAATTAATAATATTCAAATTGATCATTAATGTTATATATCTTATCATTTGCTTAAACTTCCATGTTTTCAATGCAAGATATGCATTTTAAGAATTAAGTATATAAGATTCTTATGATTCCATTTTTATTGTTTTTTTTTAACTAGATGAAGCCTTAAAGAATATTTCTTTTTTTCCCCCATAATTGTCCAAATGAAATTGATGCTTTTAAAAAATGAATGGTGAAAGGTGTGCCTGTCTGGCTTAGCTGGTAGAGCATCGAACTCTTGATATTGGGGTCATGAGTTGAAGCCCCATATTGGGTGTAGAAATTACTTAAAAATTAAAAAAAATAATATAAATGGTGGTTTGTTAACTTCCGTCAAGATGAAGTAGGGAGCTTGGCAGAACTCCTCAGCAAAACAAGCTACATGAAAATTATAAAATATTGTTACTTAAAGTCTATTGAAATTGGGGTGGTTGGCTGGCTCAGTCAGAAGAGCATGTGACTCTTGATCTCAGGGTTGTGAATTCATGCCCCATGTTGGGTGTAGAGATTACTTAAAGTAAATAAATGAATAAACTTTAAAAAATAGTTTATGGAAATTAACCATAAGGGAATGTAACAAACAAATATCTATTCAAGAGTATCTACTATATTTTTGAAAGAACAGCAAGAGACTGTGGCATTTGAACCATGACTAGCTGCATTACCTTTATACCACACAGCTCCATGTTATGGAGGCTCTATTATAGGCATATGTAGCCAAAAGCTGAAAGGCTACTTTTCTACCACATTTCAGTCTAGGATTATAATTTTACCCTGAGAGGACTCTTATGATTAGTGGTTGCCAGGTTATTGTTTTTCCATTCATTTTATTTACAATTTGCCTATGTCTTTAGCCTATTATACATTCTAACAATCTCCCTTTACAATTACTGTTTTGCTTTTTACGTGTTTCATTTCTTCTTTATATGTTTAATATTCATTATATTATCCATCCAATACTATCTCCTACCACTTGTACAATTATTTTTTTTTGTAAATGTTTATTTATTTTTGAGAAAGAGAGAGGCAGAGCATGAGCGGGGGAGGGGCAGAGAGAGAGGGAGACACAGAATCTGAAACAGGCTCCAGGCTCCGAGCTGTCAGCACAGAGCTCGATGTGGGGCTCAAACTCATGAATCGTGAGATGATGACCTGAGCTGAAGTTGGATGCTTAACCAAATGAGCCACCCAGGTGCCTCTTGTACAATCATTATATCAGCATATTCTATAAACTTCAAAATACATTGTTACTATTTTTTTGCTTTAAGAAGTCAAGAAATTTCTACTCCTGACTGGAAGCAGAAGTCTTCTTATTTATTGTTTGATTATCTTATAATTACTGTGAGACATGTTAAAATCTTGGATTTGTCTATTTCTTCAAGTTTTGTAATTTTTCTTTAAATATCTTGATGCTATAAAAAGCAGAGATTTTAGTAATTAACATTTCCTTTGTATTGACTCATTAAATTTTCCTCTTTATCTATATTAGAGAGTTTTGTTTAAATTTTTTTTTCAATGTTTGTTTATTTTTGAGAGAGAGAAAAACAAAGTGCAAGCAAGGGAGGGGCAGAGAGAGAGGGAGACACAGAATCTGAAGCAGGCTCCAGACTCTGAGCTGTCAGCACAGAGCCCAACGCAGGGCTTGAACCCATGAACCATGAGATCATGACCTGAGCCAAAGTTGGACACTCAACCAACTGAGCCACCCAGGCACCACTAGGGTTTTCTTTTAAAATATACTTCTTTAATGTAAACGAAACTTCACCAGTGGTTTTTTGCTTTTGTTTTGTGTGTGTGTGATTTTTTTTTTTTTTTTGAGAAAGCTGTCTTTTTCCATCCCTTTATTTTCAACTTTTCTATGTCCTTTTACTTAAGATATAACTATTATAAACAGAATATAGTTTTTAAAGAGTGTCTCAATCTTTATATTTTAAATGTATTTTAAATGAAATTCTGGTCTGCTTACATTTTATGCAATTAATATGTTTATAAGATTTTATTTTATACCACAGACAACATGGGTTATTAAAATATTTCTGAAGTTAAATAACATGATGAGGATTTTACTGTAGGAGAATTAGATTATGTCATTGCTAAGGCAAGGAATGAGGTCAGAGAAATTAGAAAATTATTAAAATTAACACATGTTTGAGATATTGATTTCCTATAAAATCAATAAGGCTGGGGTGGGGGTGGGAATTAACAGAATTGGTGCACAGAGAGGACAGATGTAATTTTTCCCTTTTTTCTAGTTTTATTGAGACATAATTGACATGTAACACAGCATTATCTTAAAGTGTACGGCATAATGACTTGATATTGTGAAATGCTTACTATACTGACTGGACTTCCATCATTTCAAAGATACAAAAAATATTTTTTCCTTGTTCTGAGAACTCTTAGAATCTCCCCTCTTAACAACTTTTAAATATACCATATGCAGTGTTAACTATAATCATCAAGTTGTATGCTACATCTCCAGTATTTATCTTATGACTGAAGTTTGGATCTTTTGACCAGCTTTATCCAATTCCCCAACCCTGACCCCCTGCTTCTGTTAACCACAAATTTGATCTCTTTTCTATGCATTTAATTTTTTAAATTTTTTTATTTATTATTTTTTTCTTGTATTTATTTTTGAGAGACAGAGCACAGTGGGGAGAGGACAGAGAGAGAGAGAGAGAGGAATAGAGGATCTGAAGCAGGCTGTGCGCTGATAGCAGTGGGACTTAAACTCATAAACTCATAAACCCATAAACTCATAAACTCATAAACTGGGAGCTCATGACCTGAGCCAAAGTTGCCCGCTCAACTGACTGAGCCACCCAGGCACCCCAGTTTTTTATTTTTTAATTTTTATCTGTAGATTTCACATATAAATGAGATCATATTGTAGTTGCCTTTCTCTGATTTATTTTACTTAGCATAATGCCCTACAGTTTCATCCATGTTGTTGCAAATGACAGGATTTTCTTCTTTTTCATGGCCAAATGATATTCTATATTATATGTAAATTTTTTATTTGGGAAAAAAAAAGGCAGGCTATAGGTTACACTTAGGTGATGGACAACTTTAAGAAATTTGTAGAGCAAGAGAAACCTATGAAAAATAAAGGGAAGGAATCTGAGAGATTACAGGAGAACCTGGATAGTTTACATTCTGAAACTCTTCCTTTTGGACTAGGGGCTAACTTTGCCAAATGCTAAGAAACTTCTTATTAAAATGTGGTTCTAGGGGCGCCTGGGTGGCTCAGTCGGTTAAGTGTCCGACTTCGCCTCAGGTCATGAATCTTGTGGTTCACCAGTTCGAGCCCCGCATCGGGCTCTGTGCTGACAGCTCGGAGCCTGGAGCCTGCTTCCGATTCTGTGTCTTCCTCTCTCTCTGACCCTCCCCCCATTCATGCTCTGTCTCTCTCTGTCTCAAAAATAAGTAAACGTTAAAAAAAATTAAAAAACAAAATAAAATAAAATAAAATGTGGTTCTAAAACCAGTAGCATTAGATTCACCTAGGACCTTTATCAGATTCTACTTTTAAAAAAATTGCAAAATGATTTCCTACACATTAAATCTGAACACTGTATAATGCAGTAGTTCTCAATCTTGGCTGCTTATTAATATTACCTGTGGAGCCTTGAGACACTGCACCATGTAGGCTATAGCCCAGACCAAAGCAGAATCTATAAGTCTGGGGCTCAGAAATCAGTATGTTGAGAGCTCCTCAGTGGTTCCCTTGTAGCCAAGGTTGAGATTCAGTGCTACAGAGACACATAAGAGAACAAGGACTGGAACTAGATGATCCAGAGCAAGGAGAACTGGGGAGGATTTCAGAGGCTAGATTCTAGTCTTTGTTCTGCTATGGATAGAATTCTTTATTCTCTGTAAAATCTGTTTTCTCTTTGTATTTTTGTTCTTATATTTGGCAAATATTTATTAAGGCCATGCTTTATGCCAGACACCATGAGAGGAGTTGGATTAATAATCTCCAAACCCCACCAGTTCCTAAATCATCTGATTTTACTGTCTATGATTTATAAATTGGGAGATCATTGGTAATACCTAATGGATCGGTGGTAATCATCTGTATACGGTCACTGTGCGAGTGGGTGGTAAAAAAAATTTGCTGGTTGTAACCGAAGGATTGAATGTACAGTATTGATCAGAAGCATCTATTGTATCAAATATGGAAAAGCAATCCAAGTTGGTTTGTAGAAATGAAACTGTATAAGCCAATGAATTTATTAGAGTATAAGTTGAGGAGAGTTTGAGAAAAGAAATATGGGGAAAAGTAGATGACAGACTTACAGATTTTTTCCCCCATTTTGACCACCAGAGAAGTGACAGGAGCTAGATCAGGGCATCTCAAACATTAATGTACACAGGAATCACCTGGGAGAATTTGTTAAAATGAAGATCCTGACCTAGTAGGTCTTGGGTGTAGGGCCTGTTGCTTTTCAAATAAGCTTCAAGGTGATGAAATGCTTCTGGTATGGAGACCACACCTACAGCAGCAGGGCCAGAAGCTCTCCTGCAAGGTACAAGCAGAGTGAGGATCTTGCTAAAAGCTAATCTGCTCATGCCTGTTTCTTAGTCCTTGGGCACTACTTCACCACCCTCACCCCTACCCCCAGAAAGATAGGGGCACAACTTTAAAAGATACATGTGAAAATGAGATAAACTGCAGTGAGAGATAAGGCAATATGTCAAAATAATATGAGGGAAGAGTTTGGGGAGAGAGGTTCTGCAGTTCACAAAGGTAAGACTATTTCAAGAACTTGGTTCGTCTTTGAAAGAGTAAGTAGAATCTAGGGTACAGCAGGGCTGTTTTGTTTCCAAATGACTTTGGTCATAGTGTCAAAATCCACATACCTCATGAACACATGTCCTTACCTGTTTATGTGACATTAATATCACATGGATGACAGCCTTACTGAGAACAGGGTCATTGAGTCAAGACCAGGTACTAATCAGAAAATGACATGCACTGTATATGGAGATATGGCCAATAGTAAAAGGAAAACTATTACAAAGAGCAATGAGATAAATAAAATAAAATTAAAATTGAGAGTAACCATGGAAAGAGAAAAAGACCCATTTTTGTCTGTTTCAACAATGAAAAACAAATTGAAGAGGGAAAGTGTATCATTGGGCTATTCACATTAGGAGAAATAGCTGTCAACAATGAAAAAGAGGAGAGGATTTACAGATCAGTAGAAAAGTAATCAGGAAGACATGACTAAAGCACTTTTTTTTTTCTTTTTTGAGAGAGGGAGAGAGGGTGCAAGTGAACGAAGGGCAGAGAGAGGGAGAGAGAGAGAGAATCCCACAAGGGGCAGAGAGAGAAGTGGGGCTCACCCCAAGTGGGGCCCGTGCTCACCTGAAGCAGGGCTGAGGCTCACCCATGAGCTGTGAGATTATGACCTGACCTGAAGCCAGATGCTTAACTGACTGAGCCACCCAGGTGCCTGTGCCTAAAGCACTTTTAAAGCAACATTAAGAGTGTACTTGCTACTTGACCCATACATTTTTGGATGAATAGATGCTTGGTGTTGATGCTTTCTCCACCTATGCTCTGCAGCCTAGGGGAGGCAGCAGAGAAGTAGTTGAACATGTGCAGAGAGGGACTCATTGATAGCATCACAGAGGATACTGTTGATAGTATCACAGAACCCAATTGTGGAGAGGAGTAAGGTTTGCTTACTGGGAATGGGAATGGCTGACCATACATTTCAGGGAAAATACAAGTAGCTGGAAGTGAACCAATGAATTGAGAGAATTAGAAGGCACTTTGGTTTAAAGTTTCTGATGACTATAAAGAGGGAAATGTTTTACTTTGTGAGATCTGTGGGTGAAAAGATATTGGAAACGGTGAGATTAGAATATGGTAAGAGATGATAAATTACAAAATATGGTTGTACAAGGCACAGATGACTGACACAGAGTGAATATTATCATAAATGGCTTGAGGGAGAGAAGTTTCACAATGTGATTTTTAAAGTTAGTAGATGTCTGCAAATTTGAGATGGAAAATAAACCATACACACCAGTTCTTGGATTTATTAAGGAGGGAGAAAATGTATCCCAGTTTTGAACATTTGGAAAGAGTATAGTAAAATTATAGATTAATAGGGTTGGGAAAGGATTTAGAGCTAATACAGTCCAATACTTATAACTTACAGATGAGGAGGCTCATAATGAAGAAGGTAAATTACTTGTCCAAAAGAACTGGAATTAAGATATAAGATGATTGACCCCTATTGTTCTTTGTACTGGTAAAGATGATGGCAACAATTTTGACAATATGAGCTAAGGCATACGTATACATACCAAGGGTTTACTGTAGACAGGAACTTTGCTCATAGCTAATGCAAACAAGTTAAAATGAATTTCTGATTCTAGTTCCTCCTCCAGAATGTTCCCTCCACAAGGGAAGTGACTTTTTAAAAAATTTGTGTGTTTATTTATTTTTGAGGCAGAGAGAGACAGAGCATGAGCAGGGGAGGGGCAGAGACAGAGGGAGACACAGAATCCAAAGCAGGCTCCAGGCTCTGAGCTTTTAGCAACAGAGCCCAATGCAGGGCTTGAACTCACAAACTGTGAGATCATGACATGAGCCAATTTCAGATGCTTAACTGACTGAGCCACCCAGGTGCCTTGAGGGAAGTGACTTTAATTGGTTTATTCCCTGGTATATCCATAATAGGTATTTGGTATTCCATGTGTATCTGCTAGATGTATGAATAAACACATTTTTTAAATTTAGGATTTGCTAATCAGCTAGCTGCTGCTCTAAAACTATGACTTTGCGAATTTTTTTTTTTTTTGGTGCTAATCACTTCAAGTGCTCATTAAGTATTGATGGACAGTAAGGATAGATAACACTTATTGAACACAGACTGTGAACCATATGATGTACATATTATTTTTATCTACATAACAAGTCTCGAAAGTAATAATTATAATATGAGAGACCTAATGTATTTAAATTATTTCCTACTACTGAAGTTCCAGCTAGTAATATATGGTGAACTTATTGGGCAAAACATACAGAAGATAATTTAGAAGGAAGATTAATGATTTTCTTGGAAAAGAATGTCTCCTAAAACAAAGATGATGCCAGCCAGAGTGGGCTCGAGGAGAAAGCAGGCAAAAACCTCTTTAATCTTGCCCGCAGCAATTTCTTACTCAACGCATCTCCGGAGGCAAGGGAAACAAAAGCAAAAATGAACTACTGGGGCCTCATCAAAATAAAAACCTTATGCACATCGAAGGAAACAATCAACAAAACTAAAAGTCAACCGACAGAATGGGAGAAGATATTTGCAAATGACATATCAGATAAAGGGTTAGTATCCAAAATCTACAAAGAACTTATCAAACTCAACACCCAAAAAACAAATAATCCAGTGAAGAAATGGGCAAAAGACATGAATAGACACTTTTCCAAAGAAGACATCCAGATGGCCAACCAACACATGAAAAAATGGTCACTCATCATCAAGAAAATACAAATCAAAATCACAATGAGATACCACCTTACACCTGTCCAAATGGCTAACATTAACAACTCAGGCAACAACAGATGTTGGCGAGGATGCAGAGAAAGAGGGTCTCTTTTGCATTGTTGGTGGGAATGCAAGCTGGTGCAGCCACTCTGGAAAACAGTATGGAGTTTCCTCAAAAAACTAAAAATAGAACTACCCTATGACCCAGCAATTTCACTACTAGGCATTTATCCACAGCATACAGGTGTGCTGTTTCGAAGGGACACATGCACCCCTATGTTTATAGCAGCACTATCAACAATAGCCAAAGTATGGAAAGAACCCAAATGTCCCTCAATGGTTGAATGGATAAAGAAGATGTGGTATATATATACAATGGAGTATTACTCAGCAATCAAAAAGAATGAAATCTTGCCATTTGCAACTATGTGGATGGAACTGGAGGGTATTATACTAAGTGAAATTAGTCAGAGAAAGACAAAAATCATATGGCTTAACTCATATGAGGACTTTAAGAGACAAAACAAATGAACATAAGGGAAGGGAAACAAAAATAATATAAAAACAGGGAGGGGGACAAAACAGAAGAGACTCATAAATATGGAGAACAAACTGAGGGTTGCTGGAGGGGTTTTGGGAGGGGGGATGGGCTAAATGGGTAAGGGGCATTAAGGAATCTACTTCTGAAATCAGTGCTTCAGTATATACTAACTAATTTGGATGTAAATTTTAAAAAATAAAAAATAAAGTTAAATTATAAAATAAATAAATGAATAAATAAATAAATAAACCATTTAAAAGGAAAAAAACCCAAAAAACCAAAAAACAAAATATTAGTTACCAAATGGGAGTTTCTGACGTGTTAGATGGAAAATTTTCCCAGTTCAGCTGCATGGATCCATTGATGCATTACACCTAAGTAATGGTGTAATACTTAGGGAAATGAGTAATGTGATGGAGAGGTAAATTCCCTCAATTCTTTTGACACAGACAGTTCATTATTGGGAAAGGCTCAAGACAATGGTAATAGTATCATAGCAAAGGAAAATTGAGTTTAGCACACTAATCTGAAAGTCTGTGACCTCTCAGATTTAGCCCATGGGCCAGCAGCAGCATCTGGGAACATTTCAGAAATGCAGGACCTCAAGCCCCACCCCAGATCTACTGATTCATAAACTGCAGTTTAACAAGCCTCCCACCTTAAGGTAGGTGATCCCTAGCCAATCAGTTCACTGAAACAGAACCACGCAGAGCAGTGACAATGGCAGGGAGATCAGTCTTGCCCAGGAGTAGATGTAGGATTTGTGAAGATTCTGTACAGATATGGTAGATGGATAAAGATGTTATGGGAGCAGAGGAGTGAGAATTTAAATGAAATCTTGGTAATGATTATTGTCAGAACTCCATCTGTAAACAAAGTCAGTGAAGCCTAGAAAAATTGAGGTCTTGTCTACTTTACCAATGAAGACACCACAGGTCAAGAAAGGTAACTTCCTCAAAGTGGCGCAAGAGAGTCTGTTCTTGCTCTACTGCCAGTATTTTAAATGAAAAGTGACCTGTCTAACAGAAAGTATGCCCTCACTACATTTTCACACATAATCAGGAGCCAAGAGAGACAATATGACCTTTTCGTAATAAGCACTAGGGCAAGATGGCTGTTGATGTGTGGGAAATGCCAAGTTTCTGCTAACGCAAAAAAGTGGAGATGGAAGGTGATAAAAATTTGGTAGTAAAAGGACTCAGTTGATTTGAAATGTCATCAAAAGAGACAAAGCTGACTCAGATGCGAGTTACACAGTAAGAATTCCAGGTGTAGCTCACAAGAATGATAGCAAAAAATCAGAAGAAAGATGAGAGGCCCCCAGAGGTGAAGGTGGCAAAGTGACTTATCAGGATGAAGATAGAGTTGGTTGGGGGTGCTGGCAGGAGAATGATCAAACAGTAAATCCAACATCTCAGAGACAACCTACACTTCTGAATTAAGTCAATATGAACACATTGGCACAATACTTAACTAAAATCCTGATTATAAAAAGTCCAGTTTCTATTTAAGGGCTCAGGAATATTTTACAAGCCTAATCACGTTAATTCTCACTCTACTCCCTGGAAACCGATGTATATACAATACTATTTAAATGTATACATTTTCTATTTCTCAATTGAGACACAGAAAGAACTTGGTGAAACAATCTCCTTCTCTCAAGCTGAAGTAGTTCAAAGTATATTATTCTGTGCTTTAAGTAATCCAGCTAGCTCTTCAAACCATGGTACTCTTGTATCACTGTCAAATTCTGGTGTCTGATTTAATTATTAGAAGATCCTCTTAGATGTCCTGGTAAGACTTCAAGAAGAAAGAAATGAAAATCCAAATTTAAAAATTAGGAATATTTTAAGACTTCAGTGTAGCCATCAATGGCTGATGATGATGTCTATATTTATCCACAAATGGAATATAGTTGCTTAATTAGCAATTAAATATTGTCATTATTTTAATTACTTAATTTCTTCCAATCTTTAAAAAAAATTATGTTTTATTTTATATTTGAGAGAGAGAGAGCAAGCAGGGGAGGGGCAGAGAGATGGAAACAGAATCCGAAGCAGGCTCCAGGCATCGAGCTGTCAGCACAAAGCCTGATGTGGGGCTCAAACTGATGAACAGTGAGATCATGACCTGAGCCCATGTAGGATGCTCGACTGACTGAGCCACCCAGGAGCCCATCTCCCAATCTTTTTAATGTAGATGATGGGTAGTGATATTCGATGATGAGTCGACTTACATACCATGTGATTATGTTAGAAGAAATTTAAGATAATTAATGTTGCCTCAAAAATGTCTCCTTAGAAGAAAACTTTTCTACAATATAGCATTGGACTTTTTCCTTTTTTTTTTTCTTGAAAAATCAAATTATTCTCCATGTCCATTGAATCAAAATATTTCCTGCTTTTAAAAAATAGCATTAATTACTGTCTATTTGACCAGTTTTCTCAGTGTTCTTTTTGAGTACATTTTATTTTCCCCATTAAACAGAATGGCCTTCAGAGCAATGGCAGTAAGACAGTGCTCTTTCCCGGCTAAAGTGTTTTCCTTTTTAAAAGGGCTGCAGTTTTTGCTCCTTGTCCTCTTTCCTCTGGGAGAATGACTATTTATAAATACTTGTCTAGAATGCTGTGCACTTTTCCCAGAGTAAATGCCCCAGATTTGATGATCATTTCATTGTAAAAGCCCTTGGAAATCAGTACACTTCAGTCTCTAAGACGGTATTGGCAGGTGGTACAATAGATGTCAAAGTGTTTTATCAGTATTATTATGTCTGCCTTTTTTTTTTTAAATCACACCCTGATATTGTAATTTTTTTTTCCTTTGGAGGACTTTAACCTTCATGTATTTTGGTTTCTTAATTAAAATGGGTGGAATATATTCTCTACCTTGCAAAAAATACTTCACACAATATATAAGCCCCTCTGACTTTCCAGAATACTCAACTCTTACCTGAATGAACGCTTTGTGTGTAAATGCAGAGTGTTTTCACATCAAAGTGCTTTCTGCTCTGCTTAGTTCCAAGTTTTTGAAGTAGGAGAAAAATAATATACCTGAATTAAGACTATAACTTAATTTTGCACACCCCTGAATTACTTAAGTTGGATGATTGATACTAATCCATTCTCTGGGACCAGAGAGGAATGCAAATATTTTTAATATTTTAATATATGAGAATTGGTGGCATTTTCAGATTTGACTCTCCTAGAGACAAACTTTCATTTTTATTCCCTCCTTAGCCTATACTTAGAATTAGCCTAAATATTGATAATAGCATTACTTCATTCTTTAGGGTTGTAAGTGATTGAATATCTTTTTCTTTCTTTCATTATATGTGGGAAGTGCAGTATTTCCAAATACGGCTCTTCTGAGAACCAGCCTTAATATTTAATTCATCCTTTTTCCCTGGAAGTAGGGGGAGCTCATAATTATGGGCAGTAGATGATTCAGTTGGATGTGGGAAAATGGAACATCAGGCATGTTCAGCTCCAAAGCTGCATAATGCATAAATGATCCTGTAGCACTGGGTTCTGAGGTGCATTTCATCACATTGAGAAGACACTTTGACATCAAGTTGACCCCCAAGGTAATGCATTTCTGGTTGAGATTTTAATCAGTGTATCTGGTCTTCAGAGCTAGATTAGTATCACCTGAGTTGGAGGCGGTTTTCTTTTCACCATAATTCTATGAATGAAAAGATTCCTCTTCATGGAAAGTGTTTTATTTTTAATCCTCTACCTTTCCAATCCAGGCATTTGTAGGGTCTAGCACCTCTTTATGTTAGGAGATTCTTCCTGGAAGTCAGCCTCCAAATGTTTTAGGTAGCCATGTTGAGATTCTGTTTAAATCTGAGGTAATTTTTGTGCTGCTTAAATTAGTTTTCAGAAGTATTTACTTGTTCATGATTAGAAACACTTTCCAATCTGCTGAAAGTCATAGTACATTAAACTATTAAATCTCTGAATTTTGATTTGTCATGGGACCAATTATTTTTTTAAATTGTTTATTGAGAGAGAGAGAAAGAGAGAGAAGGAGAAGTTATATAGAGAGAGGAAAGAGAGAATCCCAAGCACTCTGCACAATGTGAAGCTTGAACTCATGAACCCATGAGCTCATGACCTGAGCCAAAATCAAGAGTCAGACGCTTAACCAAATGAGCCACCCAGGTGCCCCTATTTTAAGGCCCAATTGTGTATTGGTCAGGGTTCTCCAGAGAAAAATAACCAATAGGATATATACAGAAAGAGAAATATGTATAAGAGGAGATTTATTATAGATATTGGTTCATGTGGTTAAGGAACCCAAGAAGTCCCACAGTCTGCTGACTGCAAGCTGTAGAACCAGGAAAGCTGCTAGTATAATTCAGTCTGAATCCAAAGACCTGAGAATTGAGGGGCTGATGGTATAATTCTTGATTGAAGTCTCAGAGCCCAAGAATTAGAAGCACGAATGTCTGGGGGCAGGAGAAGATGGATTTATTAGTTTAAGCAGAGATGGAATTTGCCTTATTCTACATTTTTGTTCTACTTGGGTTCTCAATGGATTGGGTGATATCCAATCACATTGGGGAGGGCCATTTGCTTTACTCAGTTTACCAGTTCAAATGCTAATCTCTTCTAGAAACAGCCTTGCAGACATACTCAGAAATAATGTTTTACCAGGTCTCTGAACATTCCTTAGCTTAGTCAAGTAGACACATAAAATTAACCATCAAAAATCCACCCCTTGTCAATTGGACATCTGTATGCATCTCCATAAAGCATATTTAATCTCCAAGCAAAACCAATAACAAGGTCATAATTTCACCAAACATGATACACCTATTTTGTGTATAACTGAAAACACTAATCCCTTCCACATAGAATCCTTGAATGTTTATTCTTTTGATAATCAAATGCTATGATTTGAAATTAGCAATACTTAAATACTGATATAAAGTCTATATAACTTTTGTCATGTCATAAGGGAATAAGAAAGAAAAGAAAAAAAAAAAAACGGGAAATAGAACAACCAGAGTCATTTGCCTAATATTTGTATAGATACATATAAACATTAAAAAAAGGAGAAAACACTCATCACGAGTGCAATTCCTATTTCTGTAACAAGTTACATGCTTGTACACTTCTTTTTATAGTCACTTTTTTTAAAGTTTATTAATTATTTTGAGAGAGATAGAGACAGTGTGAGCAGGGGAGGAGCAGAGAGAGGGAGAGGGAGAATCCCAAGCAGGCTCCACACCATTAGCACAGAGCGTGATGTGGGGCATGAACTCACAAAACCATGAGATCATGACCTGAGGTCGTGGTCATATCATGAGGTCATGGTAATACTAAGAGATACCTAAGGCATCCCCTATATTCCAGACATACTCTTCCTTACCTCCCTTGTAGAATAGTAGTCCAATTTCACCTTTGGTATTCAGTATCAATCACTCTAGCCAGCACTCTAAGTTCCTTCCTTGCTTGTTGATTCAGAAGCATGAGGAGCCCAAAATGGACAGGTGACAGTCTTAACTTCCAGTTTGATGGAATCATTGTTGTGTCTCATGGTGGAAGCATTTCTTTCTCTGAAACTAAAATCTCTAGGCCAGCAGAGCATAAAGTCATGGGAACAGGAATCAAAACTTTTGCTAGTGAGTCACTAGGGGTAATGGTGAGTAGTGCCACCTGCATTTCCACCCCTTGATTCCTGGACTTATTGGATGTTATAGACTCTGGGTCTAAAGTTCTGTCTTGTCTAGCAAAAGAGCAGGATGTGAGGGAGAGGGGGATTTTGAAGATATACAGTGTTTGGGGTTTGGGTCAATATAAAACAAAATCCTGGAGCCAGGCAGATTAGTAGATGATTGTTAACAGCAGATAGGAGGATCTGTGCCTATTAATCTTTGCTAGCCTAGGGAATAAGGAAGATAGGGGGGATAACCTCAGGGTTAATAAGGCACCTTTTCTTTTGTTAACCATCTCCACTCTGGGCTGCTTTGCCTAGAGCACAGTGGTCCATAGTCCACTTCACCAATTTACTTAACCTGGCCCTATCCTCCTGTGAAAGCAGCTTTTCTGCTATGGTACTAAATTTGGGGTGCTTCCGCCCTGAATATCTAATCTTGTTTATTTCATATACCTATGTATTGGGCCCCTATGCGCCTGTTACTATTTTAGTCCTTTGCCTTTCCCTCTCTATTCTGAGGGCTCTGCACCCCCTATTTTGGGGTGCCTTTGCACCTCCCTATTCCTGGCACCTTTGTGCCTCACTATTCTAGGGGTGCTTTGCACCCCCCTATTCTTGGGGTACCAGTCTGGTTTACCCAAACTCAGGTGTGAGCATTTTATGAATTTGTATTTCTTTATGCCTTGTTAAGCCATTGGTGTAAGGCCAAGGGATTCCCAAGCTTATCCCCGCAATTGGATACTGATTCAGAGCATAAACAGTTTTCCGAAGAAAATTTCCCCAGCCTTGCAAAGTATTGTCACCTCAGTGGTGTTACCTGTTATGGGCCCAGTCTTATTTTAAGGTTGAAGTGTTTCCTAAAATCCCTATTATACAAGTATTACTAGGGGAAATCACTTAACTTTTAGTTTTTTAGTGGGACATTTTTGAGAGAATTTTTTTAATAGGACTTAATACTCATGATAATGTGAAGCACAGTGTATAGGTGGAGAGGTTCTCAAAACTCTGGGTCTGATTTGCTTATCACTGCAAACTAGTTAGCTCCATTATTTACCCCAGAACTTCCTACTCTGAGAATATGACCTCTATATTCTAGATTCAAGGAGATAATATCTCCACAAGAAATTAAGGGCAGTATATTTTTAAAAGTCTGTGGGCCAACAGTGGCCAAAATAGACTTTTCCAAATGACTACTGGATTTTATCTTATTTTTTAATTAAAGAGTGCTATCTTATTCTCTATATACAGAGGCCATGTTTAGATGGCATCAGCCACAGGTGTAGTTTGGGGAATTATTTTAAACTCCTAGGGTAGCCATATGATTTCTTTCTCTCCTTTCCCTCACATTGTCTCATCTTCTCAGTACTTTATGACGGGTACCATATTGCTTGTACTGAGCCTCCAATGAGAATTTCACATCCATTTTCTAGACTAATTACTTACTTAACATCATTTTCCTTATTCTCATGTCCAAAATATATTGTTACTGATTATATCCATTGCTAGGGTATTTTTTATCCTTTGTACTTTTAAAAAAATGATTATTTTTGAGACAGAGAAGGAGAGAGTGCATGAGCAGGGTAGGGGCAGAGAGAAACGGGGATAGAGGACTCAAAGCAGGTTCCATGCTGATAGCAGAGAGCCCAATGCAGGGCTTGAACTCACAAACTGTGAGATCATGAACTGAACTGGAATCGAGAGTAGGGTGCTTAACCACCTGAGCCACCCAGGCACCCCTCTTTTATACTTTTTTTAAAACAAATTTGTTATTCATTTGTAAGCTTGTTTTTTTAGGTTTGCAGATAGTTCTTCTGCTTTTATCTGTTGTCAGTATTTAAGACAAGTTTCTTTGTAACAACTCACTTCCTTGGCTGATTTTCAAATGTCATAGCCACCATGAAGTATGAAGGATCATGCCACTCTCTGAGCAGCTCCTTGGTTTGCACTCAACAGGGAGTAAATGCCTTTCTAAAAATATTTTGGGAGAGGAAATAAAGAAGATACCTATTATGTTAGCTGGAATATATGGTATATCTCTGGGGAAATAAGCTTATTGTAAGTAATTAGGTTTCTGGATTCTATCTGCTCATGACTTAAATGCTCTTAATGAAGGATAAATCTAAGATATACTTTGTTATATCTCATGTGACCTATGAAATGATGTAAGCAGGGCAGCCAGCTGTATGCTTCATCCATTAATTATAAGGATACATTATTATGTGGCTTGACTACTTCTCTTGTTTGTGTCTGGAAACATTTTAAAGTACTAACATACCATTTTTTCAAAAGGAGAATATAACCATTTTTCTCATAAATTTACTAATATAATTGCAAATGAGCCTCAGAATCTATTCAGTTAAAACGTAAAAATAAATAAATAAATAAATAAATAAATAAATAAATAAATAAATAAATATCAAAACAGACCAGCATAACACACTACTCTCAGTAGCTGCATTTCCTGGAGACTGGGAAGATTCTAATGTACATAAATATTGATGTCCTCATAGCTTCCGGTTTTCAAAGTTTCTTCTTCCACATTGTGAAAATTTTTGAGGTAACTAATGCAATTTTTAAATTGTTACAAATGAAACTAATACAATTTGAGGTTAAAGATCTTACATGAAAATAATACATATTATTTTGTATTAGAAAATATCTTTAGTAGTCGTCTAAAATGGTCATTAGTATTTTGGTGATTATTCATTCCTACACCATTTTCTCTCTCTCTCTCTCTCTCCCTCCCTCCCTCCCCCCCGCCCCCTCACACGCGCATGCGTGCGCGCGCACACACACACACACACACACACACACACACACACACACACGATAGTATTTTGAAACAATTGTATAGACCTTTTTCAAGTGAGATAAAGCTTTCTCTTTCTTATTTCCTTAGCTTCACTCCTTTTTATCCACATCAGACTCTATCCCTACGCTAAGTAATCCTTGGCAATATGCTTATAATGTTATCTGTCTCATCATGCTTACATATAATATATATGATATGTATGGGGTTTACATATTTATAGTAAATGATAGTTACACAGTCTATACATGTGTCTTTTGTTCTGTATTCTGCAATACAATTTTTTTCCATTATATCAAACATACACAAACCCCATACTTATGCATGTAAGTTATCACTGTTAGCTTTTATGAGCCTGGGTTCACATTATACACATTCATTATTTAAGCATACTTTATGGAAATCCTGTCACATCAACTAGCATACCTCCAATTTATTTATTGTAATTCCTTCATAATAAATCTGGTAGTAGTTGGTTCATCCATATACTCATTGATATCATTTATTGATATCACATTGATTCTGCTGATTTTTACCACTAAAACCATGCAACATAAAATATATGATTGTTGTCCATGGATCTTTAAATTATTTTTTTCCCCCTTGAATGAGGTGCATTTCAAGAACACTTTTTGGGTCAAAAATTCAATGAATATTATCCATTTAATTTCTGAAAAATGCCATCAAAATTTACAGTCCTGTAGCAATATGTGAGTTTCCCCTCATATCCAGGCCATCTGCTCTTCTTCTTTTTTTTTAATATGGAATTTATTGTCAAATTGGCTTCCATACAACACCCAGTGCTTTTGTTATTATAATTGTTTAAATTTCTGTCAGACTGATGGATGTTATCTAATATCTCACTGTTGTTTGAGCATCTTTTCATGTGTTTATTGGTTATTCATTTTTCTTTTATATGAATTATGTTCTTATTGTTCATTAGAGCTAGCTTCAGCCACATTAAAATGGTAGTACATTGAACCACATTGAGGGTTGATTCTCTTTGTTATAAAAGAAATCTACAAGTAGGCAGTGCAAGTATTGGTGGCTTTCTGCTGTGACCTGGGTTCTGGGTCCATTCGGTGCTGTACCCTGCTTGGCAAATATTTGACTTGGTCCACTCTCACAGGCTGGAACTTTAGCTGTTAAATTCGAGACACTTGGAAGTAAGAAGAGGAATTAGTGCTTGCTCCCTCCCTTTAAAATAAATCTTCCTTAAATGCACATATTCGCTTTTCCTGCCTATATTACATTGGCTAGAAGGTGGATGCTGCTGCATGGGGTTATAATATAGTTTGTGAAATATGATATTTTATAGTGTTGGCAGAATACCTGGCTTAACAGCAGGTTTCTGTTACTAAGAAGAAAGGTGAACATACATATTAGGAAGCCACAGGCATGCTCTGCCAACCATATTCTTTCTTATATTGCTTTGGATTGTCTTTTCCATTAAATTTGAGGTAATTCTCTGATGCCATCATTGCAAATATTAAGCAACGTATATCATTCATATATCAACTTTGTTTATGAAATATTGCATAAAAGTTTTAATTTTCATATAGTCATTATGTCCTTTTTATCTAAGGTTTCTGTGTTGGTTAGAACACTTCCTCAATCACTGAATGTACATGATTAGATAAAGTTTTTCTAAGACTATTTTTGCTTTATTCTGCATGTTTTAAATATTTAATCAATCTCGACATACTTTCCTAAATAATGTGGCTAAGGGTCAAAATTATCTTTTTTCTTAATGGATATTAAGTTTGTTACCACTATTGATTAAAGTGATGAAATTTATAACCTTTTTCTTACTGAACAAAAATAGCACCCTTGTCATCTATTCTATTTTTATATGTATTGAAATCTCTTTTTAGACTTCCTTTTCTTGTCTTTTTCCTATTCTTTTGTCAACAACATACCAATTTGAAGTATGTTGAATATCATACATAATTATCTGAGGTTGGAAAACGAATGTTCACGGGCCAAATCCAGCCCACTGCTTATTTTCGTAAAGCATGTTTTACTGGAACATGGTCATGCCATCAATTTGCATACCATCTATGGCTGCTTTGTGCTACACTGGAAGAGGTGAGTCATTGTGATAGAGATCGTATTGCCATAAAACCTAGAATTCAATTGTCTGTCTCTTTACAGAAGTTTACTCCCCCCAAATGGCTAATTGGGTGGCTCTTTGCCAAATTTATAGGTATTCAGACAGTAAACATCTACTAATGTTTAAATATCACATGTGTGAACTGTTTTGAGCAATAAATAAGGTGACATGTATGCACACCAATACAAAATATATAGTTACATTATCAAAATCAATTGTTGACATTAATAAAAAAGGCCATCAATTATGCAGAGAATTAGATAGTAAAACATTTTGTATCAGTACTTGTTTCTCACTATTAATGAAGTTGTTTTGGAGATAAACATCCCTAATAAGGGTTGTCTTACATTACATTTTAAATAACTTTGCAATTTTTATTACAGGAAATTTCAAGCTTCCATTTTAAAAATTAGAACAGTGTAATAGACCCCCACGTACACATTACCCAGCTTCCATAATGATCACCAAATAGCCCATCTTATTTCATTCATCTAGCTAATAACCTCATTGTACAACTTCAAATTATTTTAAAACAAAGCCCCCACATCATATTATATCATCTGTAAATGTTTGAGCATGCATTGTTAACAGTTATGGAATTTTTTAAAAAATTAAAGTTAGGAAATGTTTGTTTTAACACACTGTCAATACTCTTATCACACCTAAAAACATACCATTACTTCTTTCTATAATCAAATAGCTAATCAGTGTTCAGATTTCCATATTTGCTTCATAACATTCTTTTCATGATTGGTTTCTTATAATTAAGGTCCAGATGTGTTACCAAAAGTGCAATTAGTTGATGTTTCTCAGGTATCTTTGAATCTATGAATTCTCGTTCTTTTTTTTTTCCCTCCTTGCAATGAATTAATTGAAGATGCTAGGCTATTTTGTATTTTATAGAACTCTATCTTATGGTTTTACTGACTACTGCTTTTTTACATATATTCTGTTGACTGTATTTCCTGTAGACTGATGGTTAGATATAGAGGGTAGATAAGATTTAAATCCACTTTTTTTCTTCTTGACTAGTATTCTTTGTTGATTGTGCTGTGTATTTCCAATTGTTTTCTATCAGGAGGTAATGATATCTGGGTTTCTCTCAAGTATGAGCTCTCAGGTATTGAGAACTTGACACATCTGTTATGTAGTTATCCATTAGCTGTTCGCTAACGACTTGTTGATCATTGCTGAGATTCATTATTTTATTATGGTTTGCAAAGTGGTGATACTCTAGGCTTATCATTCTTTCTTCATCTATTAGCTGAAAATCTAGAAAGTAAAACTCTCATCAAGTATCTGTTATTATTAGGTATAGTTCATATAAAGGAAGAGCAGGATAAAAGCTTGATTCTTTTATATTATTTACATATTTTCAAAATTTTGGTTTCCTGACACCCTCCGAATATAATCAGTATGTTTTTAAATTGGTTGGGTTGATTGCTTGTTCAGTACCACTGTTCTTAAGTTACCCCAAATTTGTCTAGTATAACTCCTTTTTTTTTTTTTTGCTTCCTAAGTACTTTTAGTTAGACCTCAGTAGTCTTCCTTGCTTAAACATTAGATGATCCAGATTCTTCTTGTATATTTTTTAACACAGTCCTGGAATCTCATTAGGTTTCTGAGGCATAGAACTTGAAATTACTTCTCATTTTTTACATTGTTTGTGAAACAACCATATTGACAGGCTGATACTTATATTGATTTTCCCATTTATGAATTCTCCTTACCATATTTTGCTTTGAATGGTTCCTAAAATATGTAAAAGGAGTGTTTTATGCCTATTAAAAATCTCACCTTCCAGCCTTTGTATAGCATTAACTATGGGGTTGGGATTTTCTTTTGTAAGCAGGAATGTCCCTGTATGCCATCCATCTTTATTTAGTTTGTATGTGTTTGAAATTTAATTATTTTCAAAATATGTATTCAGAAAATCCAAATAATGTAGTGTGAAAATTAAAAGAAAATATAAGATTATTTTGGAAGCATTAAGTAGATTTGTTTCAATTTTACTTAAATATGAAAATATAAATACATCTAATATAAAGATTTGGAGGAAAATATGGCATATTCTGGCCTAAGTGACTTTATTGTTAGATGTAAGGATGCCCAAAGAAACAACAACCAAAGAAACAAAAAGTAAGACCAAACAAATTGTAATACTGAAACTCAGGGTCTGAGTTCAGATTTCTTTCTCGGGACGGGGGCGGGGGGGGGGATAGATTAACTGAAGTGTTATATATAAAATTTTATCTATTCTAAACTCAAATGTAACGAGAGAATACATAGTTCTTTAAAAAAAATACGTTGCCTAATTTGCAACTTTAAAGACTATAGATCAGATTGTTTTTGGGCAAAACATTTTCAAAGTAAGGATATAAATACATTAGATGAGTTATTTCTGCACCCCAATACAAAATTACATGGAAGTATTAATATATTAGTTTTATATTAAAATTAATATATAAGTATCAATATATTATTTATACTAATATCAACATATTAGTATGAAGTAATTCTAGATCCTGACCAGTTGTCTTAGTTTACAATCACTGAAAAAAACTAAGGTTAATCAAGTTTCATAGATGGCATATTCTTGCATCATTGGTTATGAAAATTACCTCAGGGCAAAGTCATAGAAAGCATTTAGCATAAATTTTCTAAATCTTTTTTGAAATAGCTAATGTGGTTCTGTTAAATATGTACTCCATAGAGGGTTTCCTGTTAACGCAAATGTGTTTACAGTAACAACATCAAACCACTTTATGAAGGTAACAATAGTTCATATCAAGACAATAGTGTTACATAAGATGCATTTTTAAATTTGTTACATTTAATGATCTATAATTTAATGGCTCTTAATTCTAAAAGTTACTCAAAAAATAACATTTGGAAGTATATATTTAAACTTTGTTTATGAGTTTCTCTCTGAGAGAAGGGAAGATCTGACATCCTGAACAAGTATCTTAGTGTAAATAAGAACACTAATTAGTTAAATATCACACACACACGCACACGCACATGCACACACACACACACGCACACACACACACACACACACACGTCTTGCAGGAAATGCATGAATACTGACAGAAGCATAAATGAAGTTGAAAATAGAAACCTAGAGAGGTAGGCAACTTACAAACTTGTTAGTTGCTCTCAGAAAGATTTTGAACTTTCTTGTTTTAGATGGGTACATATGGTAGACAGTCAGGGTATGCATCAGATGTGGTAACTCATAGGAGATGACTCTCTAGAGCCAAAGTCCTGGAGAGTGACATACTTAGTGAATGAGAGAAGTAAGAAAAGATGCTCTACACAGAGGGGAAAAAACAAGCAAACTTTACTGCCTTGAGTATAGCACTAGACCTATGGGAAGTGTGTAAATAGTCTCCTGAGAACTCAAAACCTCAAAGTGGCTATCATATATAGGATAGATTTGTAACGTGAATGTATCATACTTCTGATTCCATGCGTTCTTAAGCTGTAAATTATTTTCAAATTAGTTCCTGGTTGGTAGTGGTTACAGACAACTGGCAGATATAATCATAGTTTCTCCCTAAAAGAAACCCTGCTTAAATACAGGATTCAAATAATTTCACAGATAAGATTTTATTCACATAAATCCATAATAAAACGTCACAAAATATACAAGAAAAAGCACTATTTATAAGGCAATATGACCAAACAAAAGTAATTGAAAAAAAGTCAGACTCAGTGTTTTCAGATTTTAGAAGGATGTCAAAATATAAAACCAGTGTGTGTGTGTGTGTGTGTGTGTGTAGATACATAGAAAGGAATTTGTAATAACATATTAACACATGTTATATGATATTAGTTATTAGGTGACATGAAAAGAACCAAATGAAAAGAACCAAATGAAACTTCAGGAAATAAAAAAATAATCTTGAAATTAGTAATACAATGAACAGCAGATTAGGCATAATGAAAGGAAGAATTTGTGAGTTGAAGGGAGAACTGGAGTAATTACACAAAAAACATTGGAAGTAGAAATGGGGATATGCAGAGACATGAAGGATAGTTTGCAAATCTAATATATGTTAAAACAATCTTATTTATAAACTGGGCGTATCTTTCTCTTTTTTTGTGTTTGTGTATTATCTAATGTCTTTCAAGAAAGGATTTAAAAATTTCTCTAATGATTATAATTTTCTCCAGGAAAATATTTTGAATTTTGAGTTAGTGTTGCTTTTTGATACCTTCTTCTAAAGACGACCCATAGATTAAATGTCGTTCCAAACACAATTATAATAGGTTTTATTATGAAACTTGACAATTATAAAATTAATGTAGAACACAAAGTATCAAGAAGAGCCAAGACAGATTTAAAAAAATGAACAAGTTTAGGTCTTGGCCAAATCAAATAGCAACAATTTTCATATAACTTGAGTAATTCAGGTCATGTGGCATTAGAACTGAGATATTCAAAAGAGAGTCAAAGTAAGAAGAATCTACAAACAAATCCACACAATTATGAAAATTATACAAAACAGAAGTATCTTTGCAGATAAGTGGGGGGAAAGAATTGATTATTAATAATGCTTTGGGAACAATTGATTATACATCTGAAAATACTTGAGTTTTGTAACTATAGTATTCTAAAATCAGCTGCATTTGGAGTAAAGATTTAAGTGTGAAAAAATGAATCTTTAAAAATGTTTAAAGTAAATAATGGGAAACTGTTGATGATATAAGGGAAAATGTTGAATCAATACACAGAGAAAAATGTGCAAACCATACAGAGTAAAGTTGAGAAATGTGACTCCTATTAAATTAGATTTTTAAAAATCTGAATATTCCATAAAACACAGATAAGTCATATGCTTCTCTTTGTTAACATAAACTTGAAGATCTATATGTTACATAACTGACAAAAAATTAGTATCAGGAATGTGAAAACTCTATACACAAATTAAATCTGCACATTCATCTTGTAAAATGGGTGAAGGACATAAATAGATATTTTCCAGAAGAGGAAATAAGAATGGTTAATAAACCAATAAAAATGAATCCACTATTACTAGTAATCAAAGAAATAAAAATTTAAGGGGTGCCTGGGTGGCTCAATCGGTTAAGCATCCTGCTCTTGACTTCGGCTCAGGTCATGATCTCACGGTTCGAGCCCCACATTCGGCTCTGTGCTGACAGCATGGAGCTTGCTTGGGTTTCTCCCTCTCTCCCTCTCTCTCAAAATAAATAAACTTAAAAGAAATACTAATTTAAAACATAATCAGATACCATTTCACGTCTACCATTTTGACAAACCCTAAAATATCTATAAATAAAATTGTTAGAGTACACAAACTAACATTTGTAGGTTTTGCTGGTAAGAGGTAAATTGGTACAATCTCTTTGTGAAACAATTTGTCATTACAATCTATAAACTTGAATATGTACTTATCTTATAACCTGATAATTTTACTATAGGAATATAATTCCAGGGAAGCTCTTCTTAATGCAGATAAGGAGACAAGAGTATTCATGGCTATATTTCTTATAATAGCAAAAAGTCAGAAATAATCCAAATGTCCACTGACAGAGCAGTGAATGTATAAAATTGTGGTATATTTGTACAAGGGAACGTTATACAACCAAATAAATGAACTATAAATGCATAAACAGGCACAATTAATGATATAATGGAAATGGAAATCATGAGACTCAAGAACATGGTTACTGCATATGGGTGAGACATAGAATGGGAAGGAACATAGAATGAGAGTCATTATTATTGTTTTATTGAGATAGTATGTACATGTACGGATGCTTGTTTCTTTTTCCTTTTTTTTTTTTTTTTTGGCAGCCTACGTATAGTTATTCTTCTCCTTGAAGATCTACATTAAGCCATGAGCTTTACCAAGATAGTGTCAATGTATTCATTTACCTCCAAAGCTGAATAATACTTGATACATAATTATCATACAAAAATGGCTGCTGAATAGTCTTCATTATTTATAAACTATTCTTGTTTAACAGTTTCAGATTAAATTTCTCCCCTTGCCATAGTGAACTGTTGGTGAGCTTTCCTACTCTAATAGAAATTTAATTTAAATCAGACAGACTTTTCTTATTTTCTAAGGTACAGAGGACAGTGGTATTATAGATTTTTTTTAAATATACTAAAATCATCATTTTCCAGAACTTTTCATCTCAACAGTGCTATCCCCATAAATTCCTCAAACTTCCCAGAATAAAGACTAATAATGGGGTTATATGAAATGTTCCTGGGGAAGAATATATAGAGGCAGACAGATTTTCAGGATCCTCATATTTGTGAATAACATACCCATGAATTGAAGGAAATTGTATACTTAAAAATATATATGTATAATGAAATGGAAAGAATGAAAATTAAATGAGAAAGAAAACATCACCCAAATCTAGTGCTCCCCCAAATAAATGGCTCCTCACTATTATTCTGAAATGGTTTAAAAAAATCAAAGAGGAATTCTAATAATACCAGATCTTTGACATTTAAAAAGATGTTTCTTCTTGTCTTGTTCCTCTTGTATTGAATCATCAGAACATTCTATCCTCTGATCCAATCATGTGGACTGTTTAATTGACTTGATCTTGTTTTGTTTTTTTTTAAGTTTATTTTGTTGGGGGGGGGGAGGAGAGAGAGAGAGAGAGAGAGAGCGCAAGCGAGTGGAGAAGGGACAGAGAGAGAGGAAGGTAGAGAATCCCAAGCAGGCTCCTCACTGACAGCCCAGAGCCCTATGTGGGGCCTCATCTCACTAACAGTAAGACCATGACCCGAGCTGAAATCAAGAGTGTGCACACTGAACCCACTGAGCCACTCAGGCACCCCTATCTTGGGTTTTAAATTAGCTTTATAATGTAGGAATCAGAATGGCTTTCTATGGCACCATATCTAAGGTCAAAATTCCAACTCTGGCTTTTTGGTTTTTATTAACCTCCATCTTTAACAGAAGTACCTCAAATCATATCTCACATTGGTCTTAATTTGCAAGTGGAGACTGTTCTTTCAGAAACAAATAAATTTGTAATTCTCCCTGGTTCCTGTTTGTTTTTCTTCCTGGCTTCTCTTCTTTAATTCATAATTCTCAATGGAATCTTTGTTTTGATGAAATTGCTTCTCTGAGTTCTAGTTTCTCCCTTATTCTTTCAATCCTTGTTTTTTATCAAACCAATTTGTTTCCTTAATCTTTTCCTCTCTACTTTATACTTACTGCACTGGAAACACACACGCACACACAGACACACACACACAATCTCATGATATCAGTGATCATTTTCTTTTCTTACACATTCCTGTGATACTATTTCATGAGCTTATAGATTAGTGCTTCCAGTGTCCATGTCTATAGAGAAGGATGAAAACAGTGATGATACTAATTAGCAGTTATAAAATTTTTTTAAGTTTTATTTATTTTTGAGAGAGAGAGAGAGAGACAGAACAAGTAGGGAAGGGACAGAGAAAGACACAGTCTGAAGCAGGCTCCAGTCTCCTAGCTGACAGCACAGAGCCTGATGTGGGGCTCGAGCTCATAAACCGCAAGATCATGACCTGAGCTGTAGTCGGACACTTAACCCACTGAGCCACCCAGGTGCCCCTTAATTAGCAGTTCAAGACATTGTGGTTATCCTCTCTACATCTACTTTCCATTATATCCCATCTGGTCATCTTAAACCAAACATACTTGATCTTTCTGTCTTGCCATGATACGGTTGGCAATGGCTTGGGCCAGGCTTGGAATCAGTCAATGCATGTTGAGGACACATTGGCTGGGCACAGTTGTGACAGCATATTCTTGTACTTAAAAGAGATCTATAAAACTGTATTTGTCTATCTCTTTGCTAAATGTGAACGCCAAAACATGTAGCTTTAAACTCAGTGGCATCTACATGGTAAGGGGCCCATCTTTAGAGTAAAATGAACACTGAATGTAAGGGGAGCTAGAAAAACTTGAGTCCCTAATAATCTGAGTCTCTGATCACTGGTGAAGCCCATCCTCCCCACAGCTTCCTTTATGCCAACTAATACTTTTTCTTCTTTTAAGCCAATTTAAGTTAGATTTTCTTTTACTTGTAGTCAGATCTGTGCTAATGGTTACGTTAGCTTTCATTAAGTGTCTATTCTGTGTCACATCCTGAGGTTGATATTTTACATATTTTATAATTCTAATGGGCATTGTAGCAAGTTTTCACAACTTCATCAACATTGATTTTGGAGTCAGATAATTTTTTTGTTTGTTTGTTTTGGGTGACTGTCCTGGATACTGTCAGATATTTAACAACATCTCTGGCCTTTACCTGTCAGATGCCAGGCACACCTATCAGTTGTAACAAGTAGACATGTCATTTCGTATTGCTAAATATCCTCCATGAGACAAAATCATATCTGGTTGAGAAAAGCCATGTTAAAGGAAAGCATACGTATCATAATTATACACGAGGAAGCTGAGGATGACAAGTGAATAGATTAAAGAGTGCAAAACTAGAATACGCAAACACCTAAGGTTTGCACCCAAGTCTTTATAATCCCCCCAATTTTAGTTCCTTTTGCAGTGCATAATGAAGTTAAAGAAGTACAGTTACTGCATATAGACGATTTGGAAGGTAATTCATTCAAATACAAGGTCGTCGTTACTATTATTGTTAGTATTTTGGTGTATGGTACCAGCATCTTGAAAGCACAGTGCTCATCCGGGTGCACTCATAAAGAAACCACTTCTTTCTCTCATTGTCCCAACATGGACTGTGCTGTCCTTCCATTTGTACCAATTTTATGCAAGTCCCACAACTTCTTCAGTCACTGTTGGAAAATATAAATGCTTTTCAAACTCTTTTGCTTATAATAACAATCTAATTGGGGCGCCTGGGTGGCTCAGTGGGTTAAGCAGCTGACTTCAGCTCAGGTCATGATCTCACGGTCCGTGAGGGCTGTGAGTTCGAGCCCCGCGTCGGGCTCTGTGCTGACAGCTCAGAGCCTGCAGCCTGTTTCAGATTCTGTGTCTCCCTCTCTCTGCCCCTCCCCCATTCATGCTCTGTCTCTCTCTGTCTCAAAAATAAATAAATGTTAAAAAAAATTAAAAAAAAACAATCTAATTTCAGAAATTAAATGGCAGTCCAATATAAGTTTCCAGTTACTCATTTCTACGTAAATTCCTGGTGCTCTACCCTCTTACAGCTCAGAGTTATTTCCAGTTAGACTCTTCAGTATGGTAGAGTGGGAGTAATATTCAAGTTGTTCTCTTTTCCCACTTTTCTTTCTTCCCCTCCCCACTCACTGCGTCTTGGTTTCCAATGTGAGGCTGGAGTTTGGAAAAGGAGAAAGACTTGAAGATGAGGAAGAATCTTGCTTGCTTGGTACTGACATTCGCTGGTAGCAGTGCTTTCTGGGATTGGTGGATATTCTAACCTGACTTTTCTTATGAAATATTTTGGAAGTTACTTTTGTAGGTTCTGAGAGATTGGCTTCTCTCGTTATTACATAGACGATGCATTTCTTCTGGGTTGCAGTGCATGACTCTTGTTTCAGCTGTCAGAAATTTGTCTATTACCTATATTTAGGTAACTTAAAATAAACCCAGTCTTGTTTGCTAATAAGAGTTTCACATATGATCATCTGGAATATAGGTACTTCTGACTTGTCACTGATAGAAGTATTACCCTTTTTACTTTCTATGTCCCTAGCCAGAATGCCAGCCAGATAGCCTCCTTACCTTTAGAAATTCTAAGCTGTGGTCCGGTATCAGTCTCAACTTCCTCTGTAACCTTTCGGAGGCACAAATCAATCTCTAGGAACAGTGCCTCTGATGTTCCTCATTGAACTTAAGAGAAAGGACTCTCATACTTCCTTTCTTGTCGGAGATATAAGGAGGAAAAATGTGACAACATTCCTATGAATTCCTGCAAGAAGTCTCCTCATTTCTTCAGCCTCAAGCCTCTTATTTACCCTACAAGAGGATTATGGGCCAAAAGTCATTAAACAGGATTTAGAGCCTGCATTCATGATCTAGGCTATATGGCTGGAGTTCTGGCTAGGGTCGTAGAAAATAAAGAGAGTTATACTTCCATCGATGATGAGTCAAACGTAACTATACTTCAGCTGATCAAATATGAAACTCATGTTAGCAAACAAGACTAGGTTTATTTTAGTTTACCCCAATATAGGTAATAGACAAAATGTCTGATGGCTGAAACAAGAGTCATGCATGGCAACCTAGAGGAAATGTATTCACTATGAAATATGGCTATACCTGTCACCTTTGTGCTCTTAGCTTTTGGGACCTCTCCCAAAACAAAGACTGAAAGTACCCACTTTTAATGTCTTATTAGGCATGGATAAAATGTAGATACCTTTCAATGCATATAGTGTAAGATAATTGGATTTATATTAAGAGAACTGACTATGGTCTTGGATCTGTCTCTTACTAACTTAATGACCTTGGAGAAGTTACTTAGCCATTTTATACATCTACTTCCTCATCTGTCAGAAGGAAATACCATACCTACTTTATTAAAGCTAAATGCCTGACAGATAGTAGGTTCACAATAAGATGGTTATGGAATGTAATTCTAGAATATGTACTTTTCTGTCTTGCAGTTTGAAGTATCACTGGTACAAGTAACCATTGAGTTTATTGAATTAGCCAACCATATTATTAAATGTCAAGTTATGTACCTGTCCTTTGATTTGTTTGACATGGATTAGAAAGGGCACAGAACTATGTCTTTCGCTAAAAACAGGCAAAAATACCAGTTATTGTAACTATTCTTAAGCCTTTATTTTGTACATACTTAACCTATATTGCACATTTAAAAATTATAAAATGTTTTATTTCTACAAGTAAAATTGTTTGTATTAGTTGTAGTTGTTTATCATGCCATGTCTGTATGGAAGGGATGCCCTTATCAGGTGCAGTAGACATTATGGTTGATTTCCTCAAATGTGTCTTACTTCTCACTGACTGCATGGTCATTTAGGTGAGTGGGCAAAGCTCCACAGCCTAGGCTTGATTAACTTGAGCCAGTCATAATAATCCCGTCTGTCTTGTTAACAACTGGTTTCAGAAACCCAGTTCTAAGCATTAGCAATTGACATTCCACTACTACTTGATGAATGGACATGTGACCTCTGTTGGGCCATTAAAACTGGTAGAAGAGTAATTTTCAGGATTAGAGAGAGAGGTTTTTGCCCTTGCATCCCTTGCAGCAGGTGCAATTAAAGAAGCAAGTGCCTCCAGAAGCCATCTTACAACCACAAAGGGGAGTAGCCTTAGGATGAAGCTGAATGCTGGGCTTACAGAGTGTCAGACTAGAAAGATCCAGGGTCTTCACGTCTTTTCTCAAGTACGTTTCCTCTGGACTTCCAGGATCATGAACTGGTAGAATCCTTTGTCTTTAGTAATCATATGAAAAGCAAAAAGGACACCTCAGTAGGACTGTGTCTTTGTTGTTGTTTTACTCTTTTTTTTTTTTAACGGTTATTTATCCAGTTTTGAGAGGAAGAGAGTGTGAGCAGGGGAGGGGCAGAGGAAGAGAGAATCCCAAGCAGGCTCCATACTGCAGGACTGGGCTCGAACCCATGGAACTGTGAGGTCATGACCTGAGCTGAAGTCTGACACTTAACTGACTGAGCCAGCCAGGCACCCCTGTTGTTTTGCTCTTAAACTGACTGTGGGTACTCAAATCATTTATAAGGGGCTTACATATGTATTTATTGAAATATATCATCTTGTTTGTTCTATTTAAGCTTTTCTATTTCAGAAAAAATTGTGTATTTTGAGTGAGTACCTTATTTTTAAGCTGATAACTTTTTAAATGTGTAATTTTTTAAAATATGGAAACAGCCCGACTATAGCATTCCTTTGTAGTCATGTTGCATGGTATTTTTACATCCATTATGCATATGTATATTTTAAGAAATCACTGCTAAAATTATCTTACTATTATAAGAGCTATTATTTCAAATCATCCACATGCAGCCTTTATCTTCACCACTGTTTTTATCATGGCACCATATAACTCAGTGATCTGTAACTTTCAGTTTACCTCTAATACAACTTCATTATATTCCCCTACATTCTCTCTAATCACACCTTTGTTTGTGACAAACCAAATATTGTTCAAATAATTTTGTTATTTTCATCCTTTAAGATTTTATTATATATATAAAATATTGGAAGAGAATATATATATAATATATATACAACATATATTTTATATTAGAAGAGAAGACAAAAGACAAAAAAAGCAGACCCCAAAAATATAAATAAAAACCTTTGCTAAAAGTTTTTAGTAAAATTCAACATAAGAAATGACAGATTGTGCTTGAAGACATTATACTAAGTGAAATAAACCAATCACAGAAGAAGAAATACTGTGTGATTTCTCTTATATGAAGTATCTAAAATAGTCAAACTCATAGAAGCAAAGAATAGAGTGGTGGTTGCCAGGGGCTGGGGTGTAGGAGGAAATGGGAATAAAATTTCAGTTAGTCGAAATTGATAAATTGTAGAGACCTGCTCCACAACATTGTCCTTATAGATAACAATGCTCTATTGTAACTTAGAAATCTGTGTAGAGGTTCGATCTCAGTTAAGTGTTCTTACCACAATGCAATAAAAAAAAAGAAAAGGGGCGCCTGGGTGGCTCAGTCGGTTGGGCAGTTGACTTGGCTCAGGTCATGTTCTTGTGGTCGTGAGTTCGAGCCCCGTGTGGGGCTCTCTGCTGACAGTTCAGAGCCTGGAGCCTGCTTCGGATTCTGTGTCTCTGCCTCTCTCTCTGCCCCTCCCCCACTCACTCTGTCTTGCTCTGTCAAAAATAAATGTTTCAAAAATTAAAAAAAAAAGAAAAAGAAAGTCTAATGACAATATCTGTTAAAAGAAAAAAAAAGATATTTCTTTTTTTTTCAATATATGAAATGTATTGTCAAATTGGTTTCCATATAACACCCAGTGCTCATCCCAAAAGATGCCCTCCTCAATACCCATCACCCACCCTCCCCTCCCTCCCACCCCCCATCAACCCTCAGTTTGTTCTCAGTTTTTAACAGTCTCTTATGCTTTGGCTCTCTCCCACTCTAACCTCTTTTTTTTTTCCTTCCCCTCCCCCATGGGTTTCTGTTAAGTTTCTCAGGATCCACATAAGAGTGAAAACATATGGTATCTGTCTTTCTCTGTATGGCTTATTTCACTTAGCATCACACTCTCCAGTTCCATCCACGTTGCTACAAAGGAAAAAATTAAAAATAGACCTACCCTATGACCCAGCAGTAGTACTGCTAGGAATTTACCCAAGGGATACAGGAGTGCTGATGCATAGGGGCACTTGTACCCCAATGTTTAAAGGATATTTCTTTTAAATATCTTATTCAAATGACTTCAAAACATTGAAAGCCATCCCTAATTTGTCACATTTAGCAAGACTAAACAACCTTTTAAGTTTACAGCATGTCTTTGAGGCCACCAAAATTACAAACTAAAAGCTTTTAAAACAGATTAAGACATTTATATTTCATTATCAATTAACTGGCACCTTTATCTAAAATTTATTCTAATATGCATTTGAGCTTTAAAAATGATGTTCATGAGCTCGCAGGAATTGACATACACTAATTAAAAGTACAAAGACCTATTAAATTACAGTATGTTTTAAGCAGAAAAACAGCAAATATTATCATTTTTTTCTTTTATCTTTGTTTAGTGTAATAAATATGCATACTCCATTTTTATAAAACATTATAAAGTTGTACTTTGTATTGCTGAGGGTAGATATAATCTGGGCCAACATGGTTAAGAAATTTAAAATTGTAAACATATTTTCAGCAATGTGCTATCATTACTGTGCACTATAATGGAATGAGCTAAACTTAGAAATTTATTGTATGAAATAATTATTTTCATCTGTACACTAATCTCATTTACCCACCACATGATTATCATATCAGTTTTTAATTCATCTTTTCCCCACAACCACAGTAAAAGCATCGTTTTTCCTACTCTTTGAGCTTTTTATTTCATATCTAAGTAATCAGTTACTACTTTTCAGCACCAAATTCCCCAATTTTTTTCCTGCCTTCTATCAGATTATTATTTTTTAACAGTCCTTAATTGTTACTTTTATTGACTATATGAAGTCAATAAACCACTGGGATATTTTGCCTTGGGGCTTTTCCTTTTAAAAAAAATTTTTTTTAAAGTGTACTTATTTGAGAGAGAGAGAGACAGATTGTGAGCAGGGAGGAACAGAGAGAGGGGGAGACACAGAATTCAAAGTGGGCTCCAGGCTCTGAGCCGTCAGCACAGAGCCCCATGTGGGGCTCCAACTCACAAACCGTGAGGTCTTGACCTGAGCTGAAGTTGGATGCTTAACTGACTGAACCACCCAGGCACCCCTGTCCTTTTCCTTTCTTATTTCTTAGTAGTTTCATATTATTAGTCAAATTTAGCAGCAGTTATGATACACTTATACATCAGAAATAGAGCCTTACACTCATTCTCTCATTTAAGTTTTATGAGCACTTTACCAAGGTGCCTAGAATTAGTATCCTAATTCTAGAATGAAAAACTGGGGGATTAAAGGCCTTCACATAGGGGCGCCTGGGTGGCTCAGTCAGTTGAGCGTCCAACTTCGGCTCAGGTCATGATCTCATGGTCTGTGAGTTCGAGCCCCGTGTCGGGCTCTGTGCTGACAGCTCGGAGCCTGGAGCCTGTTTCAGATTCTGTGTCTCCCTCTCTCTCTGACCCTCCCCTGTCCATGCTCTGTGTCTCTCTGTCTCAAAAATAAATAAACATTAAAAAAAAATAAAGGCCTTCACATCATCCCCGAGTGACAGTTATTAAGAAGTAGGCTCAGCATAAGAAACCATGGCTATCAGATTTGGAACCCAAGGTCTTACCTCATGCTTTCTGCTTTTCATTTTCTTGCATGGCTTCATCTGTTTTTTTTGGAAACAGTTGACATTTGACTGCATCTTGCTTCATAAATTTTATTCCGTATGGCAGTTAGTCAGGCCTAGAAAGATATCTTCTAACCTGTCTCTTCTAACCCTTACCAGATATTTTCTATTGCCTGACACATGGAAACTAGTCAGCTGGCTCAAAAAGAAACCCAGAAGTCCTCTTTAGTTCTTCTTTTACAATGTCATCCTTTGGAGAACAAATTTTTTTTTTATATCTATACCTGTTTTACCCTCAGCCCAATCTATTTGACAGGTGTTGGTTAATATTTGATAGGGATTACTATAAATTGCCAAGGCTATGTAATTATTTCAGAGTTTCTGGCCACATATTTCTCAGTCTCCATTGAACTGTATTGTTTTACTTTTTAAAATCTCTGCAGATCTCCTAGGGAATACTTCATGGGACATGAATATACTCCTAGAATCTACTTCATGGGACATCTAGGTCACTGTATGCTGAAGACACATTCTTTTCTTCTCTGAAATAATCACTATTTACTCCTAACTCTTCAATTTTATATATATTTTGCGTTCTCTCATGTTAGGCTTAAAGCACATGTTGGACAATGTTATTGTTCAAAGTGCTAACCTGATGTCCTGAATAGAAAATTATGATGCAGTTGGTTGAAATTTCTCATAAGTTATTTATTTGATAGTCCTTATATCTAGTTATTGTTTTTAAAATCTTACTTGACAGACCCAAGCATGTAGTACCAAGTATGATTGATGATAATAGATTAATTAGACAAAACGGGAACACATTAATTAAATAGCTTGGTTTGTTATTTGCTGTAGGACTGTCCCTGTTCGGAGCTCAAAAGTAAAATACAGTCTTTGCTCCCCTTATTTATTGTTTTCAACATCTGTATTCCTAATAATCTGATTTTATGAATCTGATTATTCAAAGGAATCCATGGAACTTTCACCATTGTTTTTCTGTAAAGTACCTTACTTTTTTCCTTCCCAATTCCTATCAGTTAAAGCTCTTCTTTATTAAGTCATAGTTTGGTGGAACTCCATCTTTTATTTATTTTTTTTTTAAAGATGAGCTCTATGTCCAACGAGGGACCCAAACTCATGACCCCAAGATCAAGGGTTGCATGGCCCACAGACTAAGCCATCCTGGCTCCCCTCAATCTTTGTTAAATAAACAATAGACTATGTGAAATGTAATTCTTTGCTAATGTGCATTAGAGTAAGTAATACGTATATATATCCTTTCAGGAACATTTTATAAGTAATAAGTAGAAGAACATCTATTATGATGAATTTCCATAGGGAACATTAGAATGTTGAGATTAAAGCCGGATGTGCCCTTGTAATTGTATATGAAGTTAGTCATACTTTCTCCATAGTGTAAATAAAAGTGCATTCATTTTTCCTATTTTTTTGACTTAAAAAAATTTTAATGGTTACTTTTGAGAGAGAGAGTAAGAGAGGGAGAATGAGTTGGGGAGGGACAAAGAGAAGGAGACACAGAATCCAAAGCAGGTTCTAGGCTCTAAGCTGTCAGCACAGAGCCCCACCCAGGGATCAAACCCATGAATCATGAGATCATGACCTGAGCTGAAGTTGGATGCTTAACTGACTGAGCCACCCAGGTACCCCCCACTCTTTTGATTTTTTAATGGCCGTTACAGGAATCAGTCACTTACCTTTCAAAGGGCCTTTTGATTTTGATGCACCATCTTCTCCTCTGTCAGATTATTCTATTATTAACTTCCCTTCTTTACATGAGGTTCAAAGTTATAAAGCATATTTTGCTTTATACTTAAATTGTTAAAATGTATAGATATGTACCAGATAGTAATATGGGTGCTAGTTTAAAAATAGTTGCTAAGTTTTCAGTAAAAAGACTGAATCAACATAATGTTCGCCAGAGCAATACATGCATTATATGCAATATATAATATAAATAAAAGTTGTAATTGTAATATTAACATTTTTATGTAAAATTATTTATTTGCCTTTCAGACTGTTTACTAGTTATTTATTCATCCTTACTCTCCTTTGAATGTTTTCCAGGACAGGGTTATAGTATATTGGTATTTTATGAAACCTTTGTAATAACTTTCAGTTGAAAATGGAATATCCAGGACCTCCTGGGTGTGGCTCAGTCGGTTGAGCATCCGAATTCGCCTCAGGTCATGATCTCACAGTTCCTGAGTTCAAGCCCCACATCAAGCTCTGTCCTGACAGCTCAGAGCCTGGAGCCTGCTTCAGATTCTGTGTCTCCCTCTCTCTCTACCCCTCCCCTGCTCACACTCTGTGTCTCTCTCTTCAAAAATAAAGAAACATTAAAAAAAAAGTTAAAAAAATGGAATATCCATTGGGCTTTTGCAGTGACAGAACTTCTATTAATCATTTATTTGGGGCTAATGACTTTATACATGCCTGGAAAACTATAATCTTAATATTGAAAATTAATTTCAAAGTCATTTTTAGTGTAAAATGGTGAGCTGTTTATTGGTAAGGTTTTACCTCAATAACATTTAATATTGAGGTAAGTGTTCTATGAATTTCAAATCAGCAATTGAGGTAAAGTAGCAAAAGTCAAGCACCATAGTAGAGTAAAAACAACAATAATAATAAAAATAAAAAGAAACAGTATCAACAACAAAAAATTTCAAAATATTCAGAATTGAAATCTGAAAATTATGGCTCTTCATACTGGCAATGCCTTTGGATGCATAACAGGATTCTGAGTCAAAGTCCTTTCAGTGTCTGTATGCCTAAAATATGTCAACCGTGAAAGTTGGGTTGGTGTTGGGAGGTGTGTGTGTTGGGGGGCAGAAAGTGTCGGGGTAGCCAATAAACCTCTACTGCAATTGCTTTCTCTCACTCCAGAAAGGCTAGTTGCAGATACGACTGAATTTGATATTCCAGGATAGCATGGAGTTACTTACTATCTTGTGATATCTAGAATGGAGACTGAAAAGGGACAGGTGGCCAAAAGAGAAAGATCAAAGAAAAAATAATTCACCCGCCATACCTTAGGGGTTGATTATTAATTCCTTTTTTGAAGTACCAAAACGAGCTTTACTTTTCAGGATCTCCATGTTTAGAAACACCCAGATGTTGTTTTCAGAGTTTTTTGGAAGAATCTTCTTGTAGCATTTAGGATTTATTGAGAAGTCTATTGGAAGAAAACCATCTAAATGGTTCTAAATTCATTTTAACCTTTTCTGAAATGTTGTCTATGGTGTGTTTCCTAAGAAAACCACTTTTGTTTCTCCTTAAATTCTTCTTTAGGAATTTCTTCTAGCTTTAATCACATGCAAATTACATTAGAACATCCCTAAGGAGCTTTTATTTTTTTCATTTCAGTTGGTATCTGCTTTGTTTTCATGACACTGCAGTAACATAGACCCATCCTTGTTTTCAGATCAGTCCTCATTTAGTGGAAAGATTCTGGTGATGTCGCTGGCAATATTTCTACTCTGTGTGGCTTTTACAAAATCTAAGGGGCTGTAACCTCCCTTTGGGCAATCTGCCATTAGTCACATTTACTGGATAAACTTGCAGGGTCAGCAATCAGTAAAGTACATGCAGACATAATTAGTTGGTGTTGCTTCTTTTTGAAGAAAACACAAATAAAATGGCTGGAACTACCTCTTTGAGAGTTCAGACCAAAAATTAAAAAAAAAACCAAATCTATAATTGAGAGGAAAATAAGACTGCATAGAATCACTCTGCAAAAAAAGTCTAACAGTGTCTGAGACTTCTAGAGATAGATCATCTTAATGAACTCAAAGATTTTTAATGAAGGAAAAACACATCTCTGTTTATCCCTCTCAAAAAATGACCATAGAAAGTTCAACTCTAAAAATAAAATAAATTGAAACCCATATCCCTATCTATCTTTTAATAAGAGTGGAAGACATCGCATGATCCTTACAAATGTTTCTAGTCCTTTAATTAACTCTCAGATTTTGTTTACAAATAAGAGTTATAGTCTTTTTCTAGACTTCTAACTTTCTTAATTCTTCATCATTAAGCGAATCCATCAAGTCTACTGCATAAGATTGGGAAAGTTTCCAAATTTTATAGCTGTCTTTTATTTTGAAGCCAAAATATTTTATGAGTCTCCTGGTTCTAATGTTCTTAACTCAGTTGAATATCTGAGCATTTTAGATGAGAGACATTTTTATCACTTTGACAAAAATGGCAACTTTAATTTTAATGACTCCATCAAAAATTGATCAAGTATGTTGTTTTTGTGAGGCCTTTTAAAAAAATGAATGCACTAACCAATAATGCTAAAGACCCATCCATTTTGGCTTAAAACCTCCCCTTCAGCTCACCACATTAATTAGCTATTTATTTACATATGTATTTTAAAAAAATGAATCTGAATTGCAGTTAAATATTGAAAGTGAAGGTCACTCTTTGCAGTTTATCATTTAATCAAACTACCAAAAACAATATTCCCTATCCTTATTTATTTTTTTGCAACAATAATTTCCTTTGAAGTACAGAAATGAATGTTACTAGTTTGAGTGAAAATACTTTTGTAATTTCAGTAATTTCTTGAGTTTGTTAGATAATGCTTCAACAGCTCTTGATGCTTTCAATACTTTTATGGAAGAGATGACTTTTTGAATTAAAGTATTGTTGATGTGTGGTGTTACATTAATTTCATGCATACACAGTGATTTGAGTCTATATGTTATGCTATACTCACCACAAGTGTAACTACCATCTATAAAGAGGTGATTCTTTAAATTAAAAGTTTTTTTCTTTATTTTTGCACTCCAGTTTTAAACTGAATAAAAGGCCCTTTTGAGGTTATTACATGGGTAGTGCCCAGTAGAATGCCCTGTAAAAAGTGAGCATTTGGTATCTAGATGTTCAGTTTCAAAAGTGAAAAGAAATTTTTTTATATAGTGTAAATGCCTTACTTTATAATCAAAATATTTGATAGTGCAAGAAATTAGTTAACTTGCCCAAGAACAGCCACAACAACAATAAAAAAAAAATGTGAGTGGGGGACCTGGGTAGCTCAGTCGTTTAAGCCTCCGACTTCCGTTCAGGTCATGATCTCGCGGTCCGTGAATTCGAGCCCGGTATCGGGCTCTGTGCTGACAGATGAGGGCCTGGAGCCTGTTTCAGATTCTGTGTCTCCCTCTCTCTCTGACCCTCCCCCGTTCTTGTTCTGTTTCTCTCTGTCTCAAAAATAAATGAACATTAAAAATTTTTTTTTTAAACAAGGTCTGAGCACACACAGACTACAAGTCTTTGTCACTCTATATTTTTCCTTTTGCTTGTGGTTGAAATTATCTAAACCTTTTGGGTTTTTGTTGGTTTGTTGTTGTTATTGTTTTTAGATCATATGAATTCGGGAGGGGGGTCACTTTTTTCTGTCTTTTTAAATTTGTCTCAAAGTTAGCATATTTGATACTTTTTACAAGGTAAGCTCCCTCTTTATCTACCAGCTATATTCCAGGCTTTTGTGTTAATTCTTCACTTACATGATCCCATTTAAGTTTTCATTTAAAATATGTTAGATGAGATCATTGGTGCTTGGGTAAAAGGACTTTCCCATAATCGTAAAGCTGGTCAGTCATAGAGTCACAATTTCAGTTATGCTCTATAGTAGCATGATGTTTGCACTGACTCAGCATCAGACGGATCTCTACCAAGTTCTTTTCGTGCTCCTGCACCATCCTACTCTAAAAATTTTATCTGTATCCTGGACTATGGAAATCATGTCCTAACTGGCTTCTCCTCTTCCACATTGGTCAGCATTAGCCAGAATAATTTGTTTTAATATAAATTGATCATGTAACCCATTAGTTTTTTTTTTTCCTCCCCTTCTCTGTCTCACTTCAACATTGGAGCTAAGTTTGGAAGATAAGGAGTAAGCTAGGCAAAGGAGAGGGATGAGTATTCCATATCAAGGAAGCCACCAATGCAGAGAGGCCTCACTTATCCAAAAGGCGAGTTGGCTTGAGATTTTGAAAGTATAGTGTGAAATTTTAAAGTTTTTTTTTTAACGTTTATTTATTTTTGAGACAGAGAGAGAGCGTGAACAGGAGAGGGGCAGAGAGAGAGGGAGACACAGAATCTGAAACAGGCTCCAGGCTCTGAGCTGTCAGCACAGAGCCTGACGCGGGGCTCGAACTCACAGACCGTGAGATCATGACCTGAGCCGAAGTCGGACGCTTAACCGACTGAGCCACCCAGGCGCCCCGTTAAAGTTTGTTTTTGAAAATACATGGGCTACTATGCATGGAGCTTAGGGGCATGAAGAATGCTTGAAGCCAGATGTATATGTGCCTTGTATGCCATACTAGAATTTTATATATGACACAGAATTTGGTATACATTTTATAGAGATAATTATGTGGTGGCAAAATTAAATATGGAGGATATGTTGTCTTGTGATAGGACAGGAATAAAAATTCCGTTTATGAAGGTGTATTAATGTAGGTAAGAGAGTGAAATTGTGAATTGAGATAATGATAGTGGGGAATCAGTGCGGATAGAGCTAGATATTAAGGACATTGAATCAAGAGAACTTCATCAATTCGATGAGAAATATTCGATGAGAAGTAGAGTTACTGATGCAGGTCAGAAAACCAGCACATATTTTAATAATCTAATTTCAAAAATGGCAACTTTAAGTCAACATCACTAGGCATACATGCACATTTTGAAACTGTCTCTAACTTACATTTCCATATTAAAGTACATTTTCTGTTCAGTTTATTCATTTTTGATATATTGAGATAAATCTCAACATATATTGCCGTTAGCTCCAAAATAAATTAGGAGTGTGCATAAATGATTTACCAATTTGGCTCCTATGAATTAAATTTCCATTTTATTTCTTATTGCTCACGTCCTTTATAGTGCTATCAATTCTCTTCTTTCTTGACATGACCTGGTTAAAATTTCTTGTGCTTGAATAACTTTTTCCAAAAACGTGTAAAATGGAGTTGAATGGAAAGAGACTTCCAAGAATCAGAGATTCTATAGGCTGTTCTTTTACCTGCTACCAAATAACAGCATGGCTTTGTGCAAATCTCTTGGAAATGAGATCAAATAATAGTGCTACCTGTCTTACAAGACTATTTTGAAGACCACACTAAATAATATGTGTGAAAAAGCTCTGAAAATGGTTAAGTACACACATAAAATACTGAAATTGGTTTTTATTCTGAGTTACACCTATGCAGAATCATTTGGCTAATGCATGTAATCACCCTAAAGAAGAAAATAAAATTGTGCTCTTAGAGACTTAAAGTTCACTGAGCTAATAGCACTTACAGTAAAATTTAAATGCATACATTTTTAGTTATAAAGGAAATTACAGTTCCTTTGGTCAACAATCAATATTCACAAACTAGAACATACTGAAAAACTATTTAAAACTAAAACCCCTGCCCACACACATATGTGTTGGAATAGGAATGTATTGCTTATATATATGTCTTAGGATTTGTGTTAATTTTCTCATTTATTGTCTTAAATATTTATCATATTATAAATCCAATGATGAAATATACATGCATATCTTCTCCTTATTACTTTGGAAGAGGCCTTTCCACAAAGCCATACTCTCAGGGTGCAGGAAAGTCAGTTTGCTTTTGAAGAAGGACCAGCCTAAACCTGGCTGGATCATTAGAGACAATCTTATAAAATATTAACATTAGAAGGTATCTTCATGGCCATCTCTTCTGACCTTAAGTTCCACATAAGAATGTCATCTTTGATAACAATATAGAATGAATGTTTTGGCAAACAGTGAGCTCTAAGGCAGCCCATACTAATGTGGGACTATTCAAATAGCATGTTCCTTAATGTACAAAATCCCCATGCAGTTTTTATTCTTTATTCCAAATCATGTTCTCTGACTTTAACACCACCTTCTCCTACTTCTTACAAATGATATTTTGAAGATATTGTCCCTGTTTCTTATCTTTTTCCCAAGTTTTTCATTGTAGTGGTTGGGTTGGGCCATGCTCCAGGATGTCTGTCTCCAGGTATGTTTCACAAGCGTTCAGAATGAGACACACTATATTCCAGATGTGGTTTGATAGGGACTAAATAATTCACTGTGACTATTAAACTTGCTGTTCTACATATTTCTTTTCTATTAATGAATGCTGAGATTGCATCCCTGAAACTATTGACCCTAAGGACCATGGAGACAATTAATACCCTAAGTGTATTTCACATAAACTGCCTTTAAATACCTATCCTTCACCCTACACATAATAGCTTAGTTTTTTAATCTAAGCATCTTTACCTTTGGCTCTATTATATTTCATTTTGACAGTCTTGGCCCATCCATTAAACCTATGGAGACATTTTTAAATCCCAGTTTTGTGTCAGTCATAGATTCACAGATTTAGTAAGCACTGTTTCTTCATCCTCTTGCAAGTCAGTATTAAAATGCAGAGCAAGAAGAGACCAAGGACAGTAGGGTTACTGTCTAATGAAATAATGTATCTGAAAATGCTTTGCAAGCATTATTTTCTATTCATCTTTGGTTCTGTCCTTCCTTCTGTCTCTTATACATGCCACTTTATAATCTGACCTTATGGAGAATTTCTCCAGTGCAGTCTTCTTCATCGTTTAACTTTCTTTCCAATAACCTCTTTGCCATCAAAAATCATTTCTAATCATACCATACAGATATTACTTTTAGAACTTTCTTCTCTTTTTGAGTCATCTTTTTTTCTTAGAAACTTTCTTCTCAAGTAATAACTTCTTTGAGGTTTTTTTAGTATATGATTTTTCTTTGTTTGCAGTTAAACTTTAATTTGTATTTCTTGAGTGTCTCTTGTCTGTAGGTGAGCATGGTTGATGCTATGAGGCATACAATTATCTGTGTGATATTCCAGGCACTCAAAAGAGCTTATAGTCCAATAGGAGATCTAAGGTACATGATGGATCATTAGTTGTACATCATAAGTACGATTTCTGTCACTTCCATTCTCTTAGTTCTTCTCTCATGGTATTTTTTTTAATGTTTATTTTTGAGAGAGAGAGCATGAATGGTGGAGGGGAGGAGAGAGAGAGAGAGAGAGAGAGAGAGAGAGAGAGAGAGGATCTGAAGCGGGCTCTGCACTGACAACAGAGAGCCTGAGCCAGGGCTTGAACTCCTGAGCGGTGAGGTCATGACCTGATCTGAAGTTGGATGCTTAACCAACTGAGCCACCTAAGAGGCCCCTGTAAGTGTGGTTTTAAGCCAGCCCTCATCCACTCCAAAGAAGTACTCCTTATGCTTTTAAACATCTTCTATGCCCATATTGCTTTTCAGCTTGCTTTCAGTGTTTTCATCTCCCAATGTTCATGTGGTCCTTGGATTGTCTAAGATTGCTCCCAAATCTTCTTTTATCCTACTGTGAGTCTACTTTGCAATTTTTCAGTAGTTCCTCAGGACTTATAGCTTCATGTTCAACTCACTCTAGTCAAATATATATGTTCTAGGGTTTTTATTATAGGCATGCTCTCTCTCTCGATCCACATATCTTTATATATACACTAAGATATCCCACTATGTATACTTATATAGTGTTCTAATACACACTTCTGTGTGTATTAATCAAAATATATACTTTATTCATATATGCTTAAAGTATATATTTCTACTTGTATACTATACAGATATTCCTGCTATACTATATATATATAGTTCGCCTGTGTGTGTGTTCAATTTTCTTATATAATAGATGTATTTCTTCAGATATATGCATTTTAAGTGGATGCATTTTTAATATAATTTGTTATACATTTTTATCAGAGCTTCAAATTGATTAAAAATGAAGAAACAACTACCATTACAAAAACACAGAAGAATTGCTTTCCAGACTACTAAGCATTTACGTCCACTCTTATGTCACCTCACATTTCCCAAACGCCAGAAATCTACATTTTTCTTTGATTATTGACTAAAAAAGGAAAATATCAATTAAGAGCAGGTAGAGGCTCTACTCAACCTCAGCCCAGTAGGGCACTCAGCCATTCGATAATTTACCCTACCACATTCCTGATAAAAATCTAATTCCTGTCCTGATAATTAAGCCACTGATGAACTCTAGTACCCAAAGCAAGGAGAAATTTAGACCTTTTTGTTGACTAATGGATTTAAGTTTTTCCCTATTCTTTCTGTGAGACACACTATAATCCAGATGTGATTTGATAAGGACCCAATAATTCGCTGCAGTGTTAAACATGATGTTCTAGATATTCCTTTTCTATTAACGAATGCTAAGATCGTAGCTTGCAACTGTTGGCCCTTAAACGTCACTCTAAGGCACACGGCATACCATTATCTAGATTCACATGCAGTTGAGATAAATAATTCACAGAGATCCCATATACCCTATGCATAGTTTTTCCTAATGGTAACCTCTTATATAACTGTGGTAAGATACTAATGTTACAACCAGGGAACTGACATGGAGACAATCTGTTTATCTTAATTCAGATTTTATCAGTTTTACATACACTTGTGGGTATTTTCATTTATTTTTCTAAATTTTATTACATATATATAGGAATATATAAACTGTCCAAATATAGAATAGTTCTATCCTCACAATTTTCCTGCTACCCTTCATAACCACAGTTGCCTTCCTTCCCACCCCTAACTCCTATCTATTATATTTAATGTTAAAAGAAGAAATGTACTCATGTATTACTTATATAATGAATATTAATAAATGGTACACATACTTTATCATATTCATATCAAAAAATAGATCTGATTTCTACAAATTTATGCATGAGTCAGAATTCTGAAGAGAATACGTAATATAATGTGCATGTTTGAAATTCCATCTAAATGTGTTTTGAAAAATTCTTATGTTTAGGGAGTATATAGGATTATTATTTCTTTATGAAATAATTTCCAAATTCACCTGCAAGAGGTGACATGGAAGGAAGGAAGGAAGGAAGGAAGGAAGGAAGGAAGAGAGAGAGAGTGTGGGAGGATAGGAAAGAGAAACAGAGAGACAAAGAAGAGGAGACAGGAAGGAGGGAGGAAAGGGAGAAGGGAGAGAGGGACAGTGAGACAGAGTTGGCAGATATAAAGGGTCTTAATGAATCGTGCATCATGGAACCAAATAAATGGTCAGAGGTCGATTGAGATAAGAAGACAGGAATATGCAGGTTTGCTACTATGTAACAGTCAGCTGTGATGACATGATGTTCACAGTAAGCACTAGTGTGGTCAGTATGGACTAATATTCAAGACATGACATCTCATCCTGATATGAAACTTAGTTAGCACCCTGAAGAAAGGAATGGGAAGAGATAAAACATCAAGGGGAAATCAGTTGAAAAATAGGTTGAAATGTAGAGATTTTTGATTTATATAAAACAAAACTTTTTTTTTTGCAAGTTACATATATAGGTATGTGCACATGTGCAATATACAAATAACATTCACAATGACATTATGATGTTGGTTTTATTATAATCATTTTAAAACCAAGAAACATAAAGTTTGAGTAAATCCTTAAGAGTCACTGAAGACAGATGGAAGGAGGGAGGAAGGAAAGGAAGGAAGAAGACATGAAATGAGAGACAGGAAAGAAGGAAGGAATGAGGAGGAAAGAAGAAAGCACTACATGTAGATACATGTAGTTAAAGTAAACATTAAATCGATAAGAACATGTTTATATTTTCTTTTTTTTTTTTTTCAACGTTTATTTATTTTTGGGACAGAGAGAGACAGAGCATGAACGGGGGAGGGGCAGAGAGAGAGGGAGACACAGAATCGGAAACAGGGTCCAGGCTCTGAGCCATCAGCCCAGAGCCTGACGCGGGGCTCGAACTCACGGACCGCGAGATCGTGACCTGGCTGAAGTCGGACGCTTAACCGACTGCGCCACCCAGGCGCCCCTGTTTATATTTTCTTTTAATTGAAAAAGATTATTATCAGAGTCATAGGCTGACATGCAGATTAGTGTAACCATAATATCTGCATGCTGACTTTTGTCAAACCACTAACAAAAATGTTGAATTTTATTTTTCCATGTGTTCAAAGAAACAGAGCAGGACTGACATTTATTTTTTCAGAGCAGATCATGAGCTAGGACAGCAAGAAGTACAAGTACAGTTCTCTCCCTTCACCAAGGGTTGAAGATATGCCACTCAGTTGACTTTTGGAAGAAAAAAAAAATGTTTCCAAAACTTTGAAAATCAAAGACATTTCAAGAAGTTATCTTGTGAAAGATTTATATATTGAAGTTTTTTGTTACTATTTGGATTCTTTGGATTCTGTCATTGAAAGGAAATATTAGTTATGCAAAGAAGAATGCTTCACTAGCTCTACAAATTTCAGTTGGACCTTATTTAACACTTATTTATTTTTGTATAAGAATTTTGTAACCACAACCTAGCAAATATAATTTTTATAACTAAAATCAGATTTCTTCACTAAATAAGTTATTAATTTAGTGTTTGCTTTCTATGATGAAGAATCCATTATTGTAAATTATGACTATGGAATTTAATGAATTAATGTGTTCCTTAAAGCAATGTAGAGCCAACTCTACCTCTAGCTTCTCTCTGTCCATCCCAGGGAAGACTTTACCTTGGGTTGTATTTTATTGAATTATAGCATGACTTAAAATTATTTTCTTGAGTTGTTAACAGAAAATTACAAATGCTGTAATAAAATGTTTAGGTCACCAAGATTTATGTTTTATTTCACTGCTGAACTCTTGGTATTAGAGGAAAGGAATGATTAGTTGTTCTCATTTGCAATGTGACATTTACATTAAGCAACAAATGCTCTAGTGGTGCATTAATTTATTTATCATATGATCCTGGAGGTGTATGACAATTTGTCAACATTTGCTGTAGCTGAGTATATAATACTACAATTTTATTCAGTAACACAGATGCATTTCAATATTCAACCGGTGCCTCGAATTTAATTTTTAAATTAGGTTTAACAGTACTGGTGATGAGGTAAGCGTGTTTTTTGTTGTTGCTGTTGTTTTAAATTATTTATTTATTTGTTTGTTTATTTATTTATTTATTTATTTTAAAATTTACATCCAAATTAGTTAGCATATAGCGCAACAATGATTTCAGGGCTAGATTCCTTAATGCCCCTTACCTGTTTAGCTCATCCTTCCCTCCCACAACCCCTCCAGAAACCCTCTGTTTGTTCTCCATATTTAAGTCTCTATGTTTTTGTCCCCCTCCCTGTTTTTATATTATTTTTCCTTCCCTTCCCTTCTGTTCATGTGTTTTGTATCTTAAAGTCCTCATCTGAGTGAAGTCATATGACATTTGTCTTTCTCTGACTGACTAATTTTGCTTAGCATAATACCCTCTAGTTCCATCCACGTGGTTGCAAATGGCAAGATTTCATTCTTTTTGATTGCCAAGTAATACTCAATTGTGTGTGTGTGTGTGTGTGTGTGTGTGTGTGTGTACCACATCTTCTTTATCCATTCATCCATCCATGGACATTTGGGCTCTTTCCATACCTTGGCTATTGTTGGTAGTGCTGCTATAAACATTGGGGTGCATGTTCCCCTTTGAAACAGCATACCTGTATCCCTTGGATAAATATCTAGTAGGCATGTTTTAATAATAGTATTTATATAAATTCCCTAAATATTTTTGCACTTAAGAAAACATTAATGTGAAACAATTTCTGATTTTTTTAAAGTTTATTTATTTTGAGAGAGTGAGACAGAGAGAGACAGAGAGAGAGAGAAGTAGAGAGAGAGGGAGAGAGTGAATCCCAAGCAGACTTCAAGCATGGAGCCCATAAGGGGGCTTGATCCCATGAACCATGAGATCATGACTTGAGCCAAAATCAAGAGTCTGACGCTTAACCAACTGAGCCACCCAGGTGCCCCTGTTAATTTCCAATTTTATTCTATATTTTCTGGTCCAAATTCTTTCAACTTACTTGTCTTAATAAAATAGCATTTTTAGAGTAGTCCACTGAAGATCATGGCTATATTATGCCAAATAACATATTATCATATGATTATCAGATAAGTGATTAAATTACAGTGAAGACATCTGATTCATTTATTCATATATTTCAAAACAGCTGGCTTTTTGCATCATGTAGATCCAACATCCAGGTGACTAAGGCTTAATTTTTCATCATTTTCAATACAAGTTACATATAATTAAAAACTAATGAAGAGCATCTCCCTCATGTTATTTATTTTGTACAATTGGAAGTAAGATGGAGAAAGAGAAGTAATGATGGTATATTCATAATTTTTCAAACTGGATCTTAAAATTGAAGGAAATATTGGAGATTATGTTACTGCTACTTTTAAATATCTCAAGGGTTTCTTTAGTGTTTAATGTGGTAAAATTTAGGGCAACCTTAGGAAGAACATCCTGAGGGAAACAACATTAGCACATGTCTGCAATGAATTTTAACCCATTATTGGTACTTTCAGATGTATGATACCTTGTGATAATTACAAGTTGTTGTAATATTGTTTTCATGTTAAGAGAGAAAGTTGAGTAGTGTGGTCACTGCTATGATTCCAATCCAGGCTCAGAAGACTTTAAAGTACTACCTTTATTGATAGTGAGATTTGAATCAAAGTGTATGTTCAGACAACTGAAGAACACTTAACAAAGACATTGTAGAGGGGAAGAAAATACCATTAGGAGCTTAAAGGGGTCATGATTCTGTTTTGAAAAAAGAATTCCCTATTAACTTTCCGAGTTTTTCCTGTGTTTCCTGAGTTCTTTCAGAGTTTAGTGTTGGCATCCAAGATAATTGTTGGAGGAAGAACCATATTTCTCGGGAATACATGTACATAAACAATAACAGATGCCAAATTTTCTAAAACTGTGGAAGAAGGCCAACATAGCAACAACTTGGAACTGAGAAAGTGATCAGAATTTCTTATAAGATGTTTTATTTCAAGATATCAACTAGAAAGGGAAATCTTAGTAAGATCACCCTAGAAAATTGCAGTATTAGAATACCAATCTAAAAAGCTACTATTTTTAGCATTGCACTGACCAAAATATATGGACTAAAAAAACCCAGTACCTTGTTTGTGTTTCTTTACTATAGAATCCTATAATGGTTTTCTGAAATCTTCACTTACATCATCAGATATAAGAGCATTGATTTGGGGGCACCTGGGTGACTCAGTTGGTTAAACATCAGACTTTGGCTCAGGTCATGATCTCAAGGTTCATGAGTTTGAGCCCCTCATGGGGTGGTCTTGATCGCTGTTTCAGGTGAGCACCACCTTAGGTGAGCTCAAGCCCTGCTTTGGGTGAGCCTCGCTTCTCTCTCTCCCTCTCTGCCCCTTGTGGGACTCTCTCTCTGTTTTGCTTCCTCTCTCTCTCTCTCTTTCTCAAAAAAAAGCATCTCTATCCTTACTTATCATAGCAGTGTATAAGGATATGTATTTACTTCATTTGATTCTTGGCAGAACTGGTTTAGATAATACATGTTTTTGGGCAGGGGCACATAGTAACTGCCTAATAAAAGGTATTGTAATAAAAGGGAAAATGTTATCATTAATAAATGATGTAACCATACATAAAAATAACTTTAGATGATTGAGATTTAGATAGGATTGAGCAGTTACTATACTCTTCATACTAAAAAGAGGACATGGAAATACTGTTGATCATCAGTCTTTTTTTTTGTTGTTAGTATAATAATTGGAGGTATTTATATTTTGCTCTTGCTTTGTACCACCTCTTTACTACATAGAGGGAACATACTCAGAGTTTCAATAATAGGCTTCTTGGCCTAAACATTTTACTTCTAGGAATTTATTATAAATGTATTCACTAATATGTGTGCATGCATAGATGTATATGGACATTGATTATATCATTTTATAATATAATTCTGGAAACTTCCTAATTTTGAATTGGGACACAGTATGAGCAGATTATATTGTAAGCATATGATTGATACTCACGGATAGAATGGATAGTGTTGTTGATAGAAAATAGGAGTGATCTTCATGGTGTATGAATAAAAGGAATGGAGCAAAACAAGGTATAATATATATGTATCAAAATACACACACACTCACATTTACATATGCATAAAATATTTCTGAGGGGATGCTCTGAAATTTGAAATTTGTTTCTTCTATTGGGTATATGTCTTGCTTTGGAGGGGGACTTGCTTTTGGATTTCCTGTATTTTTATCATGCATATAAAATGTAAAAATTAGTCTAAAATATTCATGGAAGGAAATAAATAAGGCAAACAATAGCTGTCTCAGGGTGGTTGGCATATGATTGATTTATATTCATGTGTGTGAGTCGTATGTCTGAGTTATTCTCTAATTCTATAAGACACATCTTTAGTAATAAATATAAATTTTAAAAAGATAGTGTTGGCTGGCAGATTCATAAAGGTGATTTGAAGTAAACTATAATTTACTTTCATCCCATTTTACCATTAATCTATGCATTGATTTTTAGCATTTCTGAGCGATTTCAATGTAAACTGTAAGCCGTAGCTCTACTTTTTTTTTTAAGTCCTAATTATCAGCTATCTCAGGACAATATAATCACCCTGTTCAATTTTAACTTTGTAAGATTTTTCACACATTTTTACAAATTGAGACAGCAGAAGCAATAAACTAAACCTGAATTGTCTTTGTGTCATTTTATATGGTTCTTATTAATACCCTTTGGAATTGTATTATTCCTCACTTTTGCTTCTCCAGACAAAATAAGTGATAGCTTATGGAAAATTACAATGCCTTTCTTCATTTCAAAAACATTTTCAAAAATTCAGTCCATTCCTACATTAAAAATTATTGTGTTTGAATATTAATTGACATTACTATGTAGATTTTAGGGGAAAGAAAGATAAATATTGTATCTCATAGAGCAGGGCCAGTTTTTATTTAGGTTAACATGGGACCCTCAGCAGTAGGTAGAAATCAGCAATCTTCTGATATGAGGGTGAAATACAAGAGGCACATTTGAGTTTTCCTCCATAGACACATGTGTTTTAATAGTAGATCTTCTCTATTGACGAAAATACAGGCATCACAACGTAAGACCATTAGTTGCGTGAGGAAGGGATTTAGGAGCTTCATTCACTGCTATGTCTCCAGGTTCAGGTGCCTGGTACATATACTAGATGATGGTTAAACCTTTGTTGACATTTATCATTTTTTTAACATTAGCCTGCAAGTTGAACTAATTGCAATATAAAGAAAATTGAGCTATAAAACTTTTGTTTAAACTGTCTTCAATCGTGAGATAAGAAAACTACAGATGGAAACCAGAATGCTGACCTCTCTGTTGGAATCAGAACGTATTGCACGTTCCCCCACAAAGCCTTATTGTGCAAATCTATTTAAGTTCTATTTAGTGATGTTCCTGATACACTTTGAGATTGATCACACAGTTAGCAGCAGCTTTATTTTTCAAAGATGCTTTATAAACATATTTTGATACACTCTTTTTGTGCTTGTCTCCTTTGAAGACTCCCTGTAACCACTCAGCCAGGTGTTGGGAAGATGTGTAGTAGCTGAGCACCCTTCTGACACTCTCCTCAGAATCAGCTTGGAGATGCTTTCACCCTGTCCGTCTTCTTCAGCAGCCAGGCAGAGTGCTGACTCCTTCACAGCAGTGAGGAACTCTTCTGGCTTCAGAAGTAAGTAGACTGCATTCAGTTTGATCATTGCCAGTGGTTTTAAAAACACTTAGAGGAGGCTAACTGGACGTCTTGCAAATTAGTATACAAATGAAAACCAACATTGTTCATCACTAACTATCGCACTTCTATTTTGAGTTCTGTCTTTCTGAAGATACAGTTACTCCTTTTCATGTTGACAATCTGTATCTTTATGGGATTTTCTGCTATCTTTTTCAGGATTGTTTCATATGATTATCATGATTTATATTTGCAGCTTTGAGGCTTAGACAGGGGAAAGATTAAAATAATAATGTTTGCACAGGAGCAAATGGATTCAGAATGACCAAGTATTTTATTAAAGTTGCCTGGCTAATGAATTATGAATATGGGATAACATCTCTTGTCTTTTGAGTCTTAAATATCAAGTGCCCTTTCCGTGACTGTGATGTCCAGTGGTATATGGAGGGTAAGAGACTGGTGCAGAAAATGACACTTCTCTTGATTGGTTGGTTTATTGAGTGACATCTTCTCTGAGTCATTGAAGGAGAGTTTATGGCAGCTTATAAATACGCATACTAAAAAAATAAAAGAGAAGTCACAGGCAGGGAAATGGATTGAACTTGGGACATGAACAGTGTACAAGATGTATAATGTAATATACACTACCCCAAAACAAATTCCCAGCTGCATATTTATCTTTGGGCTTCTTAATTACTGGGTATATCAGATAAATACATCAATTACGTGATTGTTTATGTTTATAGGATTTGAAAAGTAAAAGCGTTATCTTGGAAAATGCTCAGAATCTCGTGGTTCGTACTTGTAATCCTATTACTTAGCCATTTTTTTTTAGTTTACTTGGTTTAAATTTGACATATTTCTTTTTTCTCTTCTCCCAAATTCTTTATGTAGGCATCCCTTACTTCTTTTAGGGATATATTTGTGTCAAAATGTCACCACATAGAAAATGATTATGAGTGCACTTTTCTAGACAGTAAAAGTTTGATTTCACCTGGATTGTTTATTGTGATTAGGTGCTTAGCAATTAAAACTTCCTCAGAGAGAATGGGTAGAAAATACTTAATAACCTTAGTTTCATTTTACAACATATTACAGCTTTAGTATGCCAGCAACAGATAGGTCTGTGTTCTTGAAGGAACAGAGAGACTGTTGTTACAAATTTATTTCTGAATCATGGTGCTACCTACCGCATAGTTAAAACAGGCACTCGGTATGTCGCTAGTGTACTCAAAGTGATGTAGATGGACTACTTTTAAGATGTAAACAGAAAGGATATATTAGGTTATATTGAAGTTAATTCATTATAACTATAACTATAGCATAAAATGATGAGTCTGAGCATGTAGAAGATAGATTATGAATCATTATTTTAGTGTAGGTTTTTTCTATGCATATTTTATTACCTTGTACTCTTTTTGTGCATCATTTATTCATTTATCTTAAAAATTGCTTTTGTTATTTTTGTCCTTGAGCTTTTTATTAAATAAAGAGACTTGAGGAAGACATTCCAGATTTTGCAGATTTGCTCTTTTTAAAGAAATGGAGGACCCCAACTAAGCTTGAGTTGATTTCACATATTTTGAAGATATGGAGATATATAAGGTTTGTTTCTTAAAGGCAACCCCTCAAGAACCTACAGAGATTTTATATTCCCAAACAATAAACTAGAAAATTAATAAATTTTTGCTTTCCACAGATAAAGCTGACTTTTTATAAATGAAACATCTGACTTTTGAAAGCTGTTAGCATGGGAAAGATTTACTGACATAGATTCTCTAGTGTACATCACAAGACTTAGAGAATTCAAATACATTTTCATTTACTAATGGCTATAATCAAGGCCAAAGAATTTATTTAATTAACCTGGCAATAGAAGGCTAAACAGAAATAATTTATATATTGAGAAGGACTCTTCTGAGTTAATGCTTAATTCAATTTTTAAATTACCAGTCCATTAGTCTGTAGAAGTGGAACCTCTTTTTCCCTTTCTGTTTTTTTTTTTTTTTTCCTTTGGAGTAGCATTAGGCTGAAAGTCTTGCATGGAATTAATCACCCTGAAAAAAAAGAGAAAGTAAATACATTCCTAATTAGGTTCTTCAAATTTCAAATAGCTCATTGAAAATTCATAGCACATCCATTAAAATCCCTTTAAAAATAAATGGAATACTGGGAACTTTCTTAAGGGAAGTAAAGCATGGTGAAGTAGTAAAATAATGAGGCAATGGAGTATCTATTCGTTACTAGTGTAGGACGGTTGAAGTGGTAGTGGTTGTTATGATGGTTATTTTTCAATTAGCCTTGGCCAGTAAGATAGTACTTTTGTCTCTTTCTACTGTTCTTTCTTGTTTAACTAAAGCTCTGTGATCAATTTAAATAATAAACAATAACATCTGAACAGGAGCTGTGCTTGCCTGTCTAAATATGTACACAAGTGTATGTACATCTGAAGATCATTTACTATATACATGGTAGTAATGATAATCACTCCACAAGGGTAATATGCATTCTAAATATTCTAAGGATTCTTACTGGCATTAAATATAATATTTAAAAGACTTCTATTTTTTTAGAAACAAATTTCCTTATGTTTAAGACTTGTGCATTATCAACTCTGATCACATTAATTGACAGTGCCTTAGCTGATTAATCATTTATCAATATAAATAATAATAGTAATAATCAATATATTATCATTTGAAACCTTCCAGTAATTTTTAATAAACATGAATATATTGGATTCTTATTTTATCTCTATGAGGTAGTTTAAGAAGTTATATAGGTTCTCAACCAGATAGATTTTCTTTTACACATGAAACCATTAGGTATATATCAGGTTCAATAACCCTGAAAGCTAGAGCAAAGAAGAAACATGTTAAATCATGCAGTGCTCATTTTAAGAAGAAATGAGAATAGGGATGCCTGGGTGGCTTAGTCAGTTAAGTGTCCAACTTCAGCTCAGGTCATGATCTCATGGCTTGTGAGTTTCAGCCCTACATCAGGCTCTGTGCCGACAGCTCGGAGCCTGGAGCCTCCTTCGGATTCTGAGTCTCCTTCTCTCTGCCCCTTCCCCAGCTCACACTCTGTCTCTTTCTCTCTTAAAAATAAATAAAAATTAAAAAATGTTTTTAAAAAGAAGGGAGAATAAAATTCTTAGAGGAAACTTTATAATGACTCTCACAAATATATGCTTTCAGTGACAGTCAGTTCCAAATTAATATATCTAAGTGCCTTAAGCTTAACATGTTGCTAACTAAGCTCTTGGTCATCTTCCCAAATACTATTTTTGACATTGTTTTTCTTAAGGATTTTATTTAAATTCAAGTTAGTCAGTGTAATATTAGTTTCAGGGATAGAATTTAGTGATTCATTACTTGCATATAACACCCAGTGCTCATCCCAACAAGTACTCTCCTTGATGCTCATCCCCCATTTAGCCCACCCCCACCCACCTCCCTTCTAGCAACCCTCATTTTTTTTCCTATACTTATTCTTTCTGATATTCTTGAGTTCAGTAAATGTCATCATCGTATACCAGAAAAAATAGGAATCATCTTCTAACCTTTCCCCCTTCATTCCACAAATTCCATCACCTAATATGGTCAAATTTACTTACAAAAATTTTCTTGAATTTATCCATTTGTCTCCGTTTGGGACCATTAGTACCTTGGTCCCAACTACCATAGTCTGTCTCCTGGGCTACTACTCCAGAGGCTTCCTAAATTATCTGCTCACGTCCACCAAGCCTCAATTCTGTCTATTCTTCATAGCTAGCCAGAGAGAGTATTACAAACTATAAAATTGACATGACATACCTCTCAAAAGACCATTGCTCAAAATATAGACAAAATTCCTTATGGTTTACTATGTTCAAACGGCTTAGCACTTTTCTAAATGTCCCCAACTCATCTCACACTGCACTCCTCTTCTTTCCTGCATTCCAGCCAGAGTGGCCTTTCCATCCTTCTTCCGCATCATGTGACCTCCCACCTAAGTCTTCGAGAGTGGTCCTTTCTTCCTCAGCAGATCACCACTCCCAGTTCCTTTTTGCCTAGTATCTCAACACAGTATTCAGTTCCTGAAGGAAGCCTTTTCTTGTTCTGCCGGACCACATCATCTCATTATTATATGGTGCCACAGCAATGCATAACTGAAATTCATTACAGTTTTATGTCTCTTTGTGCAGTTATCTAATATTGACCTCCCTTTCAGATTGTAAGCACTGTAAGGTCATGATCCATGTCCATTTTGCTCATCGTGGAAACCTCTCTTTATTTTTTAGGCCCTATGAACATGGGCCTAGAGCCCCTCTCCCCAACCATCCCGACCATGGGGGTTTCAAGGACATCAACTGGAATAGAATTTTTAAGTATCAACTATTAGATCTTTTTGTTTTTGTGTTTTCCTGTTGTCAAAGTTTGATCTAGTTTTATGGCAGGCTCACCATTCTCAGTGGGTGTTTATTTTGCTGGTGCCCTTATATTGCTACTTTCTCTTCTTCTTAGTCTTGACTATATTCCTCAGGGTCTTGTTTTCTGATAGGTGATGGATGAAGACCCTGGCTTGCTGTTATGAAGTGGGAACAAATGAATCCAATTGGAGTTTTTGTTTAAAAATAATTATAGATCAGTAGGAGAGATAAGGGTATTGCAATGCAGAAATAACTACCCTAAGATAACTAGTGATGGAAAGCTACAAATAGCCATGTGAGCTTAGTGGAAAAAGAAGTTTTTCCATCTGAGATTATGCAAATATGCTGCTTATTATAGGTAGAATTTCAGCCTCAGTGATAGGTTTCAACTTTGGACTATCAAAGTTGTTAATGTGCCAATGTGTTGTCTCACTTAGGTAAAAATTCCAGAAGCTAGAGAGATAATGCACAGTTCTCCCAAAAGCCCTTAAGTACTGACACCAAAACTAAAAATGTCTTAGCTGGCAATACTTGATGTAGAAAGGTCACTGCTCTCTCTGCCTACTGTTAGTTTTGGCTCTGTGGGTTGCTAATACTATAGTACTTACTGTCAAGTGTCCTGGGATGAGTTCTGAATAAATGCTTTGCTTTAGGAGACAATGATTACTTTACATTTAGGACCAGGAGGGGTTGATGTCATGTGGAGAGTACTCCTGACACCTGACATTAGATGCATGGCAACAATCTTCACTGCAGAGTGTTGGCTATGAAACTCATTAGAAAAAAAACAATAAGTACAGACTCAACCTAAGTTATTATCCCAGTTATTGTGATGAACACCCTGTTTCATTGACTATGCAGCTAACCTCCCTTATATCACTGTGGGCTGCACTAGGGGTATTTTTAACATATGCTATGGGTAGACTGAGGCACCTGCCATTAATATTAGAAACAGTGTGGGAGACTTTACAGGAAAAAAAATTGGGTGTACAGAGACTTCTTTTAGAGAAAAATCTGCAATTTACCATAGCAAGAAACTCACAGACTAGAAGAATCAGTGTAGGCTACATTGATCATACACACTAACTTAACATTTCTAATGACTTACCATATGGAAGGAAAAGCACTATGAAATTACAGAAACATCAACTACATGGAAGGATGTGTGAAAAAAATCAGGGACTTGTAGATCTATCATTGCTAGCTGAAAGCATTAATAATATAAGAAAACCTAGAGACTTGATTTTGAAAAGTGCTAACTTAGATAACACAGTTAAATTAGATTATGTTGTTTTTACACAGAAGTATTTAATATCTAGACTTTAGGACAACTACAGTGGTGTTGAAGATATTTTATCACCCAGAAGGGATAAGTAAAACACACCATTTGGGGATGGTGACAAGCAGGCGGTGACATATATATGGGTTAGTCTCAAAAAACAATCTTTTCCATCATCCTTGATTACATAGGTAAAGCTGGATGGTGACTGTAATTTGGCAGGTGGTATCTCAAACTCGTTTGGTTAATTAACCTTCCTTTGGACCATTAGGAATACTCAAGATGTACTTACTTGGCATAAAAAATGCATCCCCCTCTGTTTTTATGCAAACAGTCAGGCACATGCAATTTGACAGCTGAGGTAAAAGCTTTGTTGCTGAGGTGAAAGCAACTTTTTTGAGGTGACTGTTCCTCTTAGTGTCAGACAATTCTAAATCCATAATAAGAATCTGGCTTTCTTTTTGATCACTTGCATGTAGATATAGATTACTGTTCTAAAGCCTAAAGTTTTAACATATTGTTTAATATCTGAAAAATAAATAACCTTGTAATACCTGCTTACTTATTTATGTCTTGAAGACATAATTCCATTACAAGCAAAGGAGTGCTTCTTAGATTATTTCAATACCTACTACAATCATGATTCCACTGCAGAAATAACCCACAGTTGAAAACTTGCATTCATTATTTATAAAGAGACAGGAAAATAGACTAAACTTTTTCTAATAACTCTCTACTTGAGAGAAGACTGAAAAGGATATGCTGACAAATAAAATTATATGTAATTGTATGTAATTTTAATGTAATCTTTTCATTCAATCAAGGTTATATTTTGGGGCATCTTAATTTTTTTTAAGTTTATTTATTTTGAGAGAGAGAGAGAGGAACAGCACAAGAGCTGGAGGTGGGGAACAGAAAGAGAGGGAGACAGAGAATCCCAAGCAGGCTCCATCCACACCATCAGCGCAGAGCCCGATGGGGGGCTTGAACTCACAAACTGTGAGATCAGACCCAAGCTGAAGGCAAGAGACAGATGCTCAAACAACTGAGCCACCCAGGCACCCTACATTTGGGAGCATTTAAAAATATTTCTTATATGTACCTTGGAATGAAGCAATGGAACTCAAAATTTTAGGTCAGGTTTAATTAAAGAATGACTCTAATAATTAGAGTGGTAATGAGGGTAGACCTATGGCATTCGTGGATTTTATTGATGTAGTTTTATGCAAATGTCCCAAGTCTGGAAACTGGTTTCCAGGAATGAGTCACATAATAGTGAGTCCAGCAGATATCTAACATCTGAATCACTTCTTGGGTTTGTTCTCTATTCATCATAACATGCAAGAAACTTTTATTAAAGGTATGGAGAGATTATTTAAAAAATTTTTAGCAATGCTTTATTGTAGTTTATGAGAAGTTTCTCAGTGATTTTCTTGATTTCTAAATATTTGGAGACAAAATCCATATGTATGATTCCTTGTCCAAGGGTATTCATATATAGGGATCTACAATACCCCACTGGGAATCATAATGATAAATAAGTAAGAAGGATATTGAAAAAAACAACAAATAAGAATGTAGCAATCAAGTCTAAATCCAACTCATCTTTATCCATTCTTGGTAGGCTTTTTATGTTTATATTTGTCACATGATACCCCTATGAACAAGTAAAAATTTTGTTTTCCTATATTTTAGACCTCAGAAGCTATCAAGTCCTTCCTCTAGACCTAGTCAGGTATTTTGATCAAACAGGTGTGTTTTTTTGTTTTGTTTTTAACACTTTTGTTTCTTAGGATATTTCTTGAGTCATTCTCAGAAATAAGTCCAAACATTAATAGTGACTTCACTCTATAAGACATACTATTATATGAAAATGTCTAGTCTACTCCAAATAAACCAAAAAAGATAATTTATTTACACATTTACACATTTGGAATTTATACTTTTTTTTGCAAAATACTCATTTAAAACAGCAGATATTGGGGACTTCTTTTAAAAATACATATATCAAGGGGCACCTGGGTGGCTCAGTTGGTTGATCAACTGACTTCGGCTCAGGTCATGATCTCACAGTTTGTGAGTTCAAGCCCCACATCGGGCTCTGTGCTGACGGCTCAGAGCCTGGAGCCTACTTCAGATTCTATGTCTCCCCCTCTGTCTACCCCTCCCCTGCTCATGCTCTTTGTAATAAATAAATGTTAAAAAAATTAAAAAAAAATACATATATCAAATGCGTTAAAAATAAGAATGATGAATCCAAGGCACTGGCAATCTTATGAGGAATGGTAGGTTATAGAGAGATTTATATCTTATTCCTTGTTTCAGTATTAGGTGTGTTTTGATATGCTGTAATTCCTTGCAAATTACTAATCTGTGGTGAGGGCATAGAGTAATTTTTACTTCATTAGGATGTAAATTGACCAGCATTCTATAATTATTCACAATAAATAGAAGTTTACTACAAATTGAAAACAAGAATAAATCTGAAAATAATTTTGATTAAAATTATACAAAATTATCTTGTATCACAAACCCAAATATGTAATATAATATGATCCCCAAAGTGTAAATTTTGGAGCTTATAAAAGGATCTCATGCAAGTAAAACATGAAAATAGTATAAACATACAAACAAAAAAATTGAGAGATATTCCATGTTCATGGAGAGGAGAAATCAATGTTATTTAGATGTCATTAATTGCCAGTTTATATATAGATTCAATTCAATACCAATCAAAATTACAGGATGTTATATTGTGGATATTGACAAACTGATTCTAAAGTTTATATGAAGAGGCAAAAGACACAGAATAGCTAACATAATACTGAAGAATAACAAAGTTGGGGGACTGATGCTACCCAACTTCAAGACCTGACTATAAAGCTACAAGTTGAAAAAAAAGGTGAGGTATTAGCAAAAGAATAGGCAAATAAATCAGTGGAGCAGAGTAGAGAGCCTGGAAATAGATCCCTATATAGGCAACTGATCTTTGACGGAGAAACAAAGGCAGTAAAATGGAACAGACAGTCTCTTCAACAAATGGTGCTGGAACAACTGGACATAACCTTCACAAAAGTTAACTCAAAATGAATCAGAGACCTGTATGTATATACAATACTGTAAAAAACCTAGAAGATAACATAGGAGAAAACTTAGATGACATTGGGTATGGTGATGTCTTTTTTACATAAAATGCCTAAGAAACAATCCACAAAAATGATTGATAAGCTGAACTTCATTAAAGTTAAAAACTTCTCTGTGAAAGGCAATGTCAAGAGAACAAGAAGGCAAGCTTCACACTGGGAGAAAATATTTGCAGAAGACATATTTGATAAAGGACTGTTATCCAAAATATACAAAGAACTCTCAAAACTCAACAATAAAAACACCAACAACACGTTTTAAAGATGAGCCAAAGACCTTAACAGATATCCCACCAAAGGAGATATACAGATGGCAAAAAATAATAATAAATAAAAAACAGATGAAGTATGTTCCACATCATATGTCATCAGGGAAATGCAAATAAAACAACAATGAGCTGCTAATTCACACCTACTAGAATGGCCGAAATCTGGAACACTGACAACACTAAATGTTGATGAGAATGTGGAGCAACTGGAACTCTCATAGTTTGCTAGTGGGAATACAAAATAGTACCGCAGTATGGAAGACAGTTGAAAGACAGTTTGCCTGTTCCTTACAAAACTAAACGTACTCTTACCATATGATCTAGCAATCATACTTCTTTATATTTACTCAAAGGAGTTAAAAACATATGTTGTTACAAAAAGGTGCACACAGATTTGTACAGCAGCTTTACTTATAATTGCCAAAACTTGGAAGCAACCAAGATGTCCTTCAGTAGGTGAGAGGATAAATAAACTGTACATCCAGACAATGAAATCATTCAGCACTAAAAATAAATTAACTATCAAGCTGTGAAAAGGCATGCAGGAAACTTAAATGCCTGTTAAAAGTGAAAGAAGCCAATTTTAAAAGCTTACATCCTATATGATTCCAACCATATAACATTCTGGAAAAGGCAAGACCACCAAAATAACAAAAAAGATCAGTGATTGCCAAGTGTTTACAGGTGAGGAGGGGTTGAAAGAGCACAGAGAATTTAAAGTAGTGAAAATACTCTGTATGATGCCATAATAATGGATACATGCCATTATACATTCGTCCAAACCCAAATGAGTGTGGAACACCAAGTGTGAATGGTAATGTAGACTATATATGGTTTTTTGAGTGATATGATATGTCAAATTCATATTCATTATTTTTATTTTTTTTTTAATTTTTAATGTTTATTCATCTTTGAGAGAGAGAGAGAGAGGAGAAAGAAAGAGACAGAGTGTGAGCAGGGGAGGAGCAGAGAGAGAGGGAGACACAAAATCTGAACCAGGCTCCAGGCTCTGAGCTGTCAGCACAGAGCCTGATGCAGGGTTTGAACTCAAGAACTGAGAGATAGTGACCTGAGCTAAAGTCGGACGCTTAACTGACTGTGCCACCCAGGCGCCCCTACTTTCGTTATTTTTAGCAAATGTCCCACTCTAGTGGAGATTATTAACAGGAGAATGGTTACATGTATGAGCCAGGGAGTATATGAGTAATATACTTACTGAATATATTGAATATATGAGTTATCTACCTTCCCCTCAATTTTGCTGTGAATTTTAAGCTGCTCTGAAAAAAGGTCTTAATTTAAAAATAAAATGGTATGAACATTTCCATAGTTTCATTGTTGAACTTTCTTCTGTATTTTAGGTTTTAAACAAGTTCCCTATATATTATGAAATATTATGATATTATATTACTTTGGAATTGCCATATTTGATGTAGAATGGTTTCTCATTCTTGTACTAACTTGTATTTACTTGATTTACTAATAAGATTGAAAATCTTTGCATGAGTTTATTGGCCTTTCATATTAACTTTTTGGTGAAGCCCTTCGTTAATTTTTAATTTTTTTAACGTTTATTTATTTTTTGAAGGAGAAAGAGAGCATGAGCGGGGGAGGGGCAGAGAGAGAGAGGGAGATACAGAATCCGAAGCAGGCTCCAGGCTCTCAGCTGTCAGCACAGAGCCCAATGCGGGGTTCTAACCCACAGACCATGAAATTATGACCTGAGCTGAAGTCAGACGCTCAACAAACTGAGCCACTCAGGCGCCCCAGCCCTTTGTTAATTTTTATATTAGCTTGTGTTTTTCTTATCAGATGATAGTAGCTCTAAAAAAATGTATTTTGCATTCCAGTCCTTTGTGGATATCTTGAGTCATACACAATTGCCTCTAATCTATGGTCATTGTTTTCACTTTAGTAATGTTATACCATATTCATCAAAGACTAATATTGTATGTTCAGGGTTTGAGGTAGGAATTACATTTTTTCTTCTTAAATGAGTCACAAACTCACAAGATAGTGTGTCATACACAAGCTTATTTTAATGCCTGCACCAGACCCTTGATACTCAGCAGGGAATATGGGGAATATATAGCTTATATTTTTCCCCATTCAGGAGTTGTTTACACACACTAAAGTAAAAGTAGAGTGGGGGTTGTGGTATTGTTCCTACAGCTTGCAGATCCTCAAGAAAACTTGACACTGTCCCATCTAGTCAGGGGAAACTGCCCCTCCATTAGTCAGTCTGCAGGCACAGTAGTGGTGATCTGGATAAGGTTATGTTGCCTCAGACTATAGTGGGATATGGTCATTAGGCACCCTCTTTTACGATGTCAGCTGAGAGTTTTCCTAGGTCTTACTTATTGTAGGTCTGTGAGCAATCTGGAGCTTACCTATACTAGCAACCCAGGGATAGTTTTTAAATACAAAGCTACTGACACATTTAACACTTCACACATAGGATGGATGCCTTAATTCACTGTATTTTATTATAACCAGTTTCATCAGCTTTTTGTTAATCTTTAATAATTTCAGTTATTAATTTTAAGGGACAGTGCAGGGACCAAAGAAAGTAAATCGTTTTTACAAAGAGGAGTTTGCACGAAGGATCCCAAGCTCCAGGAAAGGGAATATCTCAGGAAGTCCTCACCCAGATAAAATGTTTTCATTTTAATTTAGTGAATTTATCAATTGTTTCTTTTGGTTTTGAGTGTGTGTGTGTGCTTTTTTTTTTCTTTGTATCATTTCAGCTATTGTTCTCTGCTGTTAAAGAAATAAAGATATTTTCTTATGTATTCTTTTAATATTTTAAAAGTCTCTTCACATTTTTTTGTATAGTGTTGAAATTGGATTTGGAGAAAAGTACAGTTCTATTTTATTTTTTTCATACTGCTAACCAATTGTTGTGACACTGTTTATTGAATATTCCATCTTTTCCCCATTGAATTGAAATTCTATGCTGCCATACACAGAGCTTTCATACATGCACAGACGTATTTCTTGGTTTTCTATTTTATTTCATTGTTCTCTTCATCATCCCTGAACAAATACCATGCTGTAATTTAATTATTCTAGGGATAAGTCTTAGTAGGTTGTAAAATGAATAAATCTACTCTTTTTGTCTCTCCTTCAAAATTTCCTTGGCTGATGTTCGCCCTTTATTTTTTATCCTTTTGTTTCAATTTTTGGAATAGGCAAGTTTGGTGAAAAATCATGTGTTAAAATTTACTGAAGTCACATTTACTGTAGTAATTTTTTATTTTGGTTGGGGAAGAAATAGCTTTTTTATTTTTTTAATATCAAATTTATCTATCAATGAACTTTTTCAGGTTGTATAATAAAGGTTTCTATCTTCTCTTTATATGTCTTGCATTTTTTCCTATTTCTTCACAAACTTTTATATTGCTGTAAATGGGCTTTTAAAATGTTACATTTTTCAAATGATGTTCTGTATAGTAATGTTGCTTTTTATCGTTATGTCTTCTAAGCAACTTTGATAAATTCTTATTAATTTTCATTTACAATTCTTGTAATTATATAATTTTATTTATAATATCTATACAAATAGCATCATTACAATTTCCTTTGTATTATATTTCTATTATCTAATTGAACAGGTTAGGAGCTCTCTTACAGTGCTGAATGCAAATGGTGAGTGTGGCCATTCTTATATTTTTCTTGACTTTAAAGGAACTGTTTCTCATGTTTTGCCATAGTGTACAATGTTTTTGTTAGATCATTTTATGGTAAGTATTAATTTGGGATATATATACTTTCTCAAACTACAGAAGCCCAATTTTTCTTTTCACCATTTTCTTCATAGTGAACATTATATAGAGTTTCCATTGCAATGGTTAGTTTTAGTTTCTAATGGATCAATGATGATGGAACTCATCATACCCTAATCTATTATCTCATTCCATATTTAATGTGGTCTTTTTTCCCCAATTTACATTGTAGTCAGAATTAAAATACCAGTAAGAAAATTCATGGATTACTTTTTTAAAAAAAATTGGGTGGGGCACAAGGCAAGATTTTACTTTGAATCCCTCAAAATTTGATAATATTCATCTTATTAAAATTGCCTCAAGTTTCAGAATAATGTCCTTCTCTACTCTTATAAAGCTTGATTTTGACATATTTAAATATAAAATATTATAATAACTGAAATAGCATGATCAATTTAATTCCTAGTCTGAATCTGAAGTAAGTAGAAAATACATCTTATAAATAAAAATGCAGGTAAGCAGATATTCACATAATTGAATAGAATTTTAGGACAGTGTGACTTTCTTCACTTATAGTTGAAAAATTAGGGACTATGAAAAGATTTTTCATTTATCTGAGCTCCCACAGACAATTAATGAAAGAAACTTGCTTATCTTCTTCTAGCATATAACTTTAAAAACTTTAAGTCCCTTTGGGACTGTTTTACTATTTTACAGAAAAAATCTCTTGGTTTTCCATCTTGCAGTTTATTTCTTTGATCATCATTGCTCTCTATACTGCTATTTACTCCCATTGGTTGGTGGTCATTGTTGTTATGATTATTATCATTATGATTATGGTTTAATGTTTTACTGAAAATGTGTTATTTTATTGCAACCTTTAACACAACATAAATGTTCATAAAACATATGTATATTTTAATGAAAAATATACTGTGAAACTAGCATTCAATTCAAGAAATAGAACAGTGCCATTGTCCTTCTCTGCTTCTATCTGAAATGTTATCCCTTTTCACTGAGCTGGAAACTGTAATAATCTAAGCCATGTGATAATAGATTTGTTTTCTCTTAGAGTTTCACTTCTATATATGCTTCTATAACCAATATAGTTTTGTCAGATTTTGAACTTTATAGGAAAGGATTAATACTGTACTTGCCCTTTGTACCTTGCTTCTTTTGCTTAAACTTCTGCTTTTAATATTTTGGAATGTATTTCAGTTGTTGCATATAGTTGCAAATTGTAAATATCCATCATTCTATGGTGATCTGTTAAGGTACTAAAATTTATCTCTATTTGATGAATGGTTAGGTTATTTCAAGCTTAAGGTCATTCAAATAAAGAACATTTTTGTGCATGTGCACAGATTTTCACTTAGATATCCTATATATATTCTGTTAGATTTATACTCACTTATTAATTCCAGGAGGTTTTTTTGGCCAGTTCTCCAGAATCTTCTATGTAGAGGATTATATCGTTTGCAAACAGTTTTATTTCTTCCTTCCCAATCTGTATAATTTTTTATTTCCTTTTCATGTCTTATTGTGTTAGAAATATCAGGATTTCTAGTATGATGTTGTATATAGTGGTGAAAGGGAACATTCTTGCATTGTTCCCAATTTAGAGGGAAAACATCCAGTTTCACGTCCTTAAGTATGATATTAGCTGTATGCATTTTGTACATGTTTATTACCAAGTTGAGGAAGTTCTCTGTTATTATTAATTGTTTGAGAATTTTTATCATGAAAGGGTGTTCAATTTTGCCAAAAGTTTGTGTTTTTTTCTGCAGCAATTTGATATATACTTTATTTCTTTATTAGCTTACTGATGTTATGGGACACTGATTTTCTTTTTTTTTTAAGTTTTTAAAATTTTTATTTATTTTGAGAGAAAGAGAAAGAGCAAGCAGGGAGGGGCAGAGAGAGAGGAGAGAGTGAGAATGCCAAACAGACACTGTATTGTTCGTGCAGAGCCCAATGCAGGGCTCGAACTCACGAATCGTGAGATCATGAGCTGAGCTGGAAGATGCTTAACCGACTGAGCCACCCAGGTGCCCTGGAACACTAATTTTTAATTTTTGAAATAGCCTTGTATGCCCAGAATAATTCTCATTTGTTTATTATAAATTGTTTTAAATGTTGCATTTGGTTTGCTAATGTTTTAAATATTCTGACATTTATGTTAAAGAGAAATATTGGTCTGTAGTTTTCCGTTCTTGCAGTGTTTATCTGGTTTTGGTATTAGACTAATACTGGCCACACAGAATCAGTTAAGGAGTGTTACTTCTGCTTCTTTTTCATGGAGGAATTTGTATAGAATCAATATCATGTCCCCTTAAATGTCTGGTAGAATTCACCAATGAGACAGTTGGGTAAGTGCTTTCTTTTTTAGAAAATTGTTGATTGTTGATTCAGTATCATTAAGAAATAGAGAGTATTCCCTTATTATTCTTTTATTGTCCATTGAAACAGTGGTGATGACCCTCTTATTTCTGTTATTAGTAATTTGTATCATCTGTTTTGTATGTATGTTTTTGTTTTTGTATTTATTTATTTATTTGAGAGAGAGAGAGCTAGACAAAGCATGAGCAGGGGAGGGACAGAAAGAGAGGGAGTATTTGTTAAGCATTTTTTAATTTGAATTGGACAATCTCTGTCTTTTACTTTGAGTATTTATACCATTTATGTTTAAAATAATTATTGGAATAGTTGTATTAATTTTTACAATGTTCTAACTTTTTATATTCATTGTACTTGTTCTTTTCAATTTATTAGCTGCTTTAATTTTTTTGCCTTTTCTGGTTTTAATTGAACATTTTATATTATTTCATTTTCTCTCTTCTCTTAGTGTATTAATGATACTTTTGTTTAAAAGATTTTTTAAAGTGGTTTACCTAGCATTTGAAATATACATTTACTTCAAATTTAGTCCACTTTTAAATAGCACTATACTAGTTCACAACTATATGCATACCAGAGCATTTTCAATTTCTTTTTCCTATCCCTTGGAATATTTTTTTAAATTTTTTAATGTTTATTTATTAGAGAGAGAGAGAGAGAGAGAGAGAGCGCTAGATAAAGCATAAGCGGGGGAAGGGCAGAAAGAGAGGGAGTATGTCACATAGTCTGAAGCAGGCTCCAGGCTCTGAGACACCATCATGGAGCCTGACGTGGAGCTCAAACTCACAAACTGTGAGATCATGACCTGAACCGAAGTCTGGCACTTAACCGAACTGAGCCACTCAAGTGCCCCTGTCCCTTAAAATATTGTTGACATTCATGTTACATAACTATATGTTATATTCAGGTAAAACATTTTTATGATTACGCTTTTGAAAAAAGTTATCTTTTAAATCAATTAATGAGGAAAGTACTTTTTTTTTTCCTTTTCTGATGCTCTTCTTTTTTGTGTGTTGATTTAAGTTCCTGGCTTATGTTATTTTTTTCTCCCTAAAGAACTTCTTTTAACACTTATTTCAGAGCCTGTCTGTTTGTGATGAATTCAATCTTTTTTTTTTTTTTTTATTTTGTCAGAGTAAATCTTTTTTTTCCCGTTTACCTTTGAAGGCAAATGTTGCTGGATACACAATTCTACATTGGTTTATTTTTATTTACTTTTTATTTTAAATTTTTTTCAATGTTTATTTATTTCTGAGAGACACAGAGACACAGAGAATGAGGAGGGGAGGGGCAGAGAGAGAGGGAGACACAGAATCCAAAGCAAGCTCCAGGCTCTGAGCCATCAGCACAGAGCCTGATGCAGGGCTTGAACTCATGAATGGTGAGATCATGACCTGAGCTGAAGTCAGACATTTAACTGACCGAGCCACCCAGGTGTCCCTATTTTTATTTATTTTTTAGTACTTTATGTATTTTACTCCACTTTCTTGATATATGGTTTCTGATGAGAACCCTACTATAATTCTCACAATTATTCTTCTATAAGTAAGGTTTCTTTACCCTTTTGGTTTCTTTCAAGATTAACCCTTTATCTTTGGTTTACTTCAGTTTGAAGATGATATGCCTAAGTAAATTTTGTTTGTTTGTTTTTCTTTCAATATTTTTTCTGTGTGATGTTCTCTTACATACCTGGATCTATAGTTTGCTGTTTTTTTAATAGTAGTAAAGTTTTGATCATTATTAGTTCACATATTTCTTCTTCTCCACTATCTGTTTCTTCCTCCTTTGATATTCCAATTGCTTGTGTTTCCCCTTTGAAGTTTTCCCACAGTTCTTGGATGTACTGTTTTTTTCCCACTTGTATTTTAGTCTGAATAGTTCCTATAGACCTATCTTTAAGCTTATTCATTCTTTCCTTGGCTAAGTCTCGTCTACTGATGAATGCATTAAAGGTATTAATTGTGCTAGTGTACTTTTATTTCTATCATTATTTTTTTTATTTTCTTAGAGTTGCCATTTCTCTGCTTATATTATCCATCCTTTCTTGCATGTTGTCTACTTTTCCTTTTATAGCTTTTAATGAATTAATCATAGTTATTTTAAATTTTCTCTCTGATAACTATAATATCTGAGTCATATCCAAGTCTTGTTCTGATGCTCACTTTTTCTCTTCAGTCTGTGCTTTTCTTGTTTTTTTCATACCTTGCTATTTTTTTTAATTGTATTAAACATCAGACATTTTGCACTGGATGAAAGAAATTGAAGTAAATAGATCTTCAGTCTGAAGATTTATATTCATCTGGCTAGAGATGCACAGTTTTTAGTATGTACTGTAGTGTAAGTGCCAGAGTCTTTAAATTCTTCTAGTGCCTTTGTTTTTGTCTCCCCTCATACCTGTGGGCTTCTCTTAGTAATCCTTGGAAAAAGCCTCTGTCTTGCAGCTAGCTAACCAACTCTCAGTGTATTGGAACTCTGTTTTGGTGGTAGCAAGTGCAAAAAGAGAAATTGGCTATAATATTATGATTTAGTCTGTCTTTAGCTGAGGTGTGACTCTTGACTGTGCTTCACAAGTGTTTGTATGGTGTCATAGCTTTTCTCCCTCCTGGCAGGTGAGTCAGAAAGGCTAAATGTGGCTGAGGTGGTTGGGGATCATTTTCCAAAGGCTTAGAAGCAGAACAAGACTTTGGTAAAATCTTTTCCTTTGAAGAATATGCCTTTCCTATGGAGAATGATCAGGATGTACTTAAAAAGGGTTACTTTCCCCTTCCTCCTGGCAGAAGCATAAGGGGATTTTTCTTCTCTTTTCTCTCTGAGTTCATGGTGGATTTATGGAGGTAAAACCCATGAATGTGGGGGGAAGTCAGATCTGTGACTTCACTCTTACTCTCATCTTTCACTGTGTATCAAAATTACTATGAAATTGTTCCTTACAATTTATGGTTGTAACAGCTTCTGCTCTAGGTAAGTATATATATGTTGGCTGTGTCTTTCTGGCTGTACCTGGTTTTCTGGATTTCATGGTGGCAGTTTTTCTTGTGAATTCAGTTCTCTAATTGGCCTAAGAAAAGTCACTGATGTTTTGTTTGTTCAGCTGTGTTTATCTTATAAGGACTGGAGTGACAACCTCCAAATATGTGGGAGCAGAAACCTTTTCATTTTTTTTTTATTTTTTCCCAGCTTTGCTGAGATATAATTGACATATTGTGTTAATTTAAGATGTACAATGTGATGATTTGATACACATATATAACGTGAAATATTTACCACAATAGAGTCAGTTGTTATATCCTAAAAGACTTCCTTTGGCATTTCCTTTATTGTGGGTAGGTTGATATACCTTGTTTTTGTTTATCTGAAAATGTCTTCATTTTTTTTTATATATAAAGGCCTGCTAACATTTGAATGCCATTTTAGTATTATAATCTGAAAGAAATTGACACCTTGTTTATTATGAAATATTACTCTTAATTTCTGTTATTATTTGTTCTGAAATTTATTTTGAATGATATTACTAGAGCCTCTAGCTTTCTTTTGATTAGTATTTACATGATCTATCCTTTCCAGCTTTTTGCTGTTATCTATTTGTATTCTCAGATTTAAAATGGCTTTCTTTTAGAAGACATATTGTTGGTTCTTGTTTTTATATTCAATTTGATAATTTCTGTCTTTTAATTGCAGCATTCATACTATTAACATTTCAAGTGATTAGCAATATGATTGAGTTTTAATTTTCCATTTTTCTGTTTATTTTCTTTCAAAAAGATTTTTTTAATGTTTATTTATTTTTGAGAGAGAGAAAGAGCATGATCAGGGGAGGGGCAGAGAGAGAGAGAGACAGAATCTGAAGCAGGCTCCAGGCTCTGAGCTGTCAGCATAGAGCCTGATGCTGGACTCAAACTCAGGAACCAAGAGATCGTGCCCTGAGCTGCAGTCGGATGCTTAACCTGCTGACACACCCAGGTGCCCCTTGCTGTTTGTTTTCTATTTGTGTCATATATCTTTGGTTCAAATTTTTCTTCTTTTCCTGCTTTCTTTTAGAATAATTGAGTATTTTTATTATTCCATTTTATTTTACTTATTAGGTTGTATAGTTTTATCTCTTTTATTTTTTCAGAGTTTGTTCTAGGGTTTATAATGTATATCTTTAATGTATCAGAGTTTACCTTTAAATTATACCGTATTACCCATCTACCATCTTACATATATAGTGGTTTGTGCCCATATTTCTACTCTGTCTTTTGTCATTGTTGTCATATTATACTTCTCCACATAGATAGAACTCTATCTATGTGGAGAAGTAAAATATGACATATACTCTGCATGTGTAAAGTAAAATAAACTCTACAATATAGGATTATTATTTTTAAACATTCAATTTCATTTTAAGGAGATAAACAATGAGAAAAATACTTTCACGTTACCCTCATATTTACCATTTACATAACTTCATTCTATCTAGTATCAGTTTCCTTTTATCTCAAGAAAAATTTTTTTATATAAGTGCACAAATGATGAATTTGTCAGTTTCCATTTGTTCTAAAAGTATTCTTTTAAAGTTATTTTTGTAATGCTAATTTTACATATTTTTTTATTACTTTGAAGATCTCTCCACTCTTCTTTCTGAACTCTTTCCTTCCATATTGATTTCTGAAGGAGTATACCCTCATTTTTAGAATTGTATTCCTCTGTATGTAATGTCCATGTTTTTCTAGCTGTGTTTTTATCAGTGTTTTGCAGAAAATTGATCAAGTTATGCCTTGGTGTAGTTTTTTTAGATTTCTTCTGTTTGGTGTTGGTCGAGCATCTTCCATATGTCAGTTTATTTGTTTTTTCTTTTAATTTTTTTCATGTTTATTTATTTTTGAAAGAGAGAGAGCGCGAGCAGGGGAGGGGCAGAGAGAGAGGGAGACACAGAATCTGAAGCAGGCTGCAGGCTCTGAACTGGCAGCACAGAGCGCAACGTGGGGCTTGAACCCATGACCTGAGCCGAAGTTGGATGCTCAACCGACTGAGCCACCCAGGCACCCCACTTGTTTTTTTAAATAATCTTTGGAAATAGGTCAGCCATAGTTGTGTCAAATTTCTTTCTTGCTCAGGAACTTTCCTAGGATTCCAACCTCAAATATGTTAGCCTGCATGGTAGTCTCACAGGTCACTGATGATCTGAACTTTATTTTTTTTCATTTTTGTTTTTCTTATTGTTTCTGTTGTTAGCATTTTTCTCCATGTGCTCTATTTTGTATAGCTTTTATTACTAGTGTCTTCACATACACTACAAATTTCTTCTACGGTGTCTAATCTGCCAAAAATATCAGCTTCTGTTGTTTTTCTTTTAATATTTTTATTATTTATTTTTGAGAGAGAGAGAGAGACAGCACAAGCAGGGGAGGGGCAGAGAGAGAGGGAGACACAGAATCTGAAGTAGGCTCCAGGCTCTGAGCTGTCAACACAGAGCCCGACCTGGGGCTTGAACTCACGAACCCGTGAGATCATGATCTAAGCTGAAGTCAGACAACCGACTGAGCCACTGGGCGCCCCTGTTGTTTTTGTTTTGATACTGTATTTTTCATATTTAAAAGTTCCCCACGATCTGTTTTGTATATCTTCCATTTCTCTTCTCATCATGGTCATTTTTTTCCTCTACCTTTTTGAGCATATGGAACATCTTTATTGTAACTGTTTTAATGGCTTTGCTATTTTCATCATGTCTTTTGTTTGTACATCTTTTTCTATTGATTGAGTGTTCCTGGTTTAGGGTTATATTTTCTTGTTTCCTTGCATTCCTGATATTTTTTTTCATGGAAGCCAGATACAATAAACTGTATGTTGTTGTTTGCTGGATTCAATGCGATCCTTTATACAAAACTGTTGTATCATATTTTTATACTTTTTCTAGTTGTTTAAAAGGTTAAAGGTGTATTAGTCCCATTTACTTCGTCATAGCTGGAGGTAGAAATCTCTATTTTTACCTTAATTTTTGATGTAAAACTTACTAGGCATAGTATTTTAAGTTTGTGGATGTTTTGTTTCATTTCATTGTTTTCTCATTGTTATTTTTTTGTTTTTCTTTGAAGAGAAAACTTACATTTTCTCTTACTGGTGTTCAGATGTTCTCCCTGTGTTTGTTTTATGTATTTTTTTTTATGATGCAACAAAGTGAGGGTTATGGACTGAATGTTTGTCTTCTCCCCAAAATTTACATGTTGAAACCTAACCCCAGGCGTGATGGTATTTGGAGATGAGTCCTTTGGAAAGGAATTAGGGTTACATGAGGTCATGAGGGTAGTGTTCTCATGATGGGATGGGATTAAGGACTTTATATGAAGAGACAACAGACACAGAAATTTTGCTCACTCTGAGACTGGCAAGCCAGGAGATACTCCACCAGACGGTGAAGGCAGTCTCATCTCAGACTTCCAGTCTCCAGAACTCTGAGAAAATAAATTTCCATTGCTTAAGGCACAAAGTCTTTGGTGTCTTGTTATGGCAGCCTGAGCAGATTAAGACAGTGAGTTATACTTTTTTTTTTTTTATTTATGATACTAGGGTTCATAGGTTTTCTTGAATCTCTTGATACTTTTTATCATATTTAAGAAATATTGCTCTTGTATCCTTGAATATTGCTTCTTCTCTGTTGTCTGGAAGACAGTTATTCTGGGACTCCAGTTACATGATGGTGTATCTGGTTACCATGTTCCATATAGCTCTTATTTTTTTTTAATGTCTATTTTTTTTTGACAGAGAGACAGAGATAGCGTGTGAGTGGGGGAGGGACAGAGTGAGAGGGAGACACAGAATCTGAAGCAAGCGTCAGGTTCTGAGCTATAAGCACAGAGTCCAATGAGGGTGTGGGGCTTCAACTCATGAACCGCAAGATTATGACCAGAGTCGAAGTCAGACACTTAACCGACTGAGCCACCCAGGTGCCTCTGGCTCTTATTTTTCTTTTCTGGATTCCTAGTCATCATTCCTCTTAATATTTAATCCAGATATTTTCTTCCAATTTAGTTTTCCAAATTTTTGGTTTTTCTTTCAAAATGTTTAATCTCCATCTATTGAATTTTAAATTTTGGTTCTAGAATTTATGTTTGAGGTTTTTAGTAAGTTCTAGTTTTCTTGCATAATCCTAAATTTTTTCACTTAACTTCTAGTTCATAGTAAGTAAATTTATTCAGTGACCTGTGAACTGTTTGTGTATTTTCTCTTTTAAGGGTGTGAGTATTGGTTTTGTTAATATTTTTTTTTCTGGTATGTTTTTTTTCTATTAAATTAATTTCAGTGTCTGGCAACTGATGAGTTTTATATCTTTTGTAATTGTGTCTTTTACTTTTTTCTGTACAAATATTGCCTTCTTATTTGGCTGCTTATGTTTTTTAAATTTGCTCCAATTATTGGATATGAAAAATTCTGAAAATAATTTGAGTATATAGATGATATCTCAGTAGATGAAATCACATGCAGGATGTACTTTTGCTAGAAAATCCAAGTAAAGTGAGGGATGTTCACTACATTCCAATTAAGGTTTGGCGTTAGTCCTTCTGAGGACCATTGTATTTGTAGTTTGTAGCTTGCACTTGTTCTTAGTTGAAGCCCTGCCCTTGTGTGTAGATGAAACTCTTCTTCATTCCAGTTAAAATTCTTGGATGTTTAACTAAAGCCATTCATTCCCACTTGGAAATCCCTAGCTGGTGTTTTTTTTTTTTTTTTTTTTTTTTGTTTTGTTTTGTTTTGTTTTGTTTTGTTTTGTTTTTGTTTTTGCTTCAAGCACTGGAACTCTCTAAAGTTATGTTCAGCATTGTGTCACAGTCTTCTATTTCACTATAGAATCAGAAATTTCCTTTAGGATTATAGTGATCCAGCTGTTTGATTCACTTTGGGGGAACAGTGAAGAACTTTGCATTTCATCTGGATCTTTTCACAAACTTTCACTACCTTGATCACTGTAAACCGATATACACATAGACACACCCACTTTTTCTCTAGAGGGTTAGTTCATATCAAGCTAGTCATTGACAAAATGAGAATTCACAGTAGAGTTTTACATTTTGATATGGCATCTAGAAAATTCACTGAGCTTTCCTTTTTATTTAAATAATAAATATCTGGGAGTGCCTGGGTGGCTTAGTTGGTTGGGCGTCCGACTTCGGCTGGGTCATGATCTCACGGCTTGTGGGTTCGAGCCCAGCTTTGGACTCTGTGCTGACAGCTCAGAGCCTGGAGCCTACTTCTGATTCTGTGTCTCCCTCTCTCTGTGTCTTTCCCAACTCACACTCTCTCTGTCTCTCTCTCTCTCTCTCTCAAGAATAAACATTAAAAAAATTTTTTTTAAATAATGTATCTGTAGATTTTATGTATTTTCTACTCCCAAGTATACTAAAATTTATGGACAATGACAGCTTTGTTTTGTCCTCTACAATTCTTATTTAATTCTTTTTTTTCTTATCTTACTCTGATAGATAAGTATCTAGTAAAATTTTGAATAGAATTGGTAATAGAAAACATCATTGTTCTTTATTTTAAAAAATACATTAAACGTTTCACGGTAAATATTATGTGTGCTGTTCTTCTCTAATCTTGATCTGCCAATAATCTTTTTAACCTTAATAATTAGTGTACATCATCCATCATTTTTTTTCAACATCTAAGATCATTATGATTTCATAATGTCTAAATAGCTTTACATTCCTGGGATAAAACTCTATTGGCCATGGTATGTGATCCTTTTTATGTTTTATTGAATCTGATTTACTAATATTTTTCTTAAGATATTTACATCTGTGTTTATGAGTGAGATTTTCCTATAAACATCTTTTATCATATGCTTAATGTAATGTTATTTCATAAAATGCTTTGGGGTAATATTCCTTCCTTTTATATTTTCTGAAAGTGTTGATATAGGATTAGAGTTATTTCTTTTTTAAAAGCTGTGTAGAATTTAACATTATTATGATATCTAAGCCTAGAATTCTCATTGTGCGAAGATTTGGAATTACAGATTTCACTTCTTTAGTGATTATAAGACTATTCAGGTTTTTCATTTCCATTTAAATTAGTTTTGAAATATATATTTTTTTCTAGGAGCTAATACATTTAAGTTAAACTAAAAATTTTATTCTTTATGTATGTGTGATATACTTTTATTATTTTTATGTCTGCATCTTCAGTAGTAGTATTTTCTTTTTTCTTCCTGGTCTTGGGTATTTGCACTTCTGTATTTTCATTTTTAATTTTACCAGTGAACTGTGAACTGTTTGTGTATTTTGTCTTTTAAAGTTTAACTATTGGTTTTGTTGATATTTTCTCTGGTATGTGTGCTTTCTATTCAGCTAATTTCAGCTTTCATCACAATTATTTTCTTCCTGCTACTCCTCATGATTTGTTTTGAGGAATTTTTTCTAACTACTGAAGTTGGATTATTTTATTTTATTTTTGCTAATTAATTTTCAACCTTGGTTCCTAAGTAGTATGTAAATATAAGGCCAACCTTTCATTAATTTGTTTTAAGTACTAATTTAGTTGGAACACATTGTTGATGTATAGTATTTTCACCAACATTCAGTTCAATATATTTTCTTATTTACATTTTGTTTTGTAAATGGATTATTTAGGGACATTTCTTATTTTGTAACAGTTACAACTGATTTAAAGTTTCATTAATTTTGGTCAAGAACCATAGTCTTTCTGATTCTAGATTAAAATGTGTTGAGACTTTATCTTGTGGACTAATATATAGTCAAATTTTTAAATGATCCATGAATGCATAACTATTTTATTATTGTTGGGTGTTATGTACATTACATATATTCTTTGGATTCACCTGTTCACTATGTGATCAAATCTATATACATTTTGTGTTTTCCTTTATATTCTGTCAACAAAGATATATTAAAATCCACAGATACTGTTTTGTTTTTAGTTATTTCTCCACATAAATTGGCAAAGTTTTGCTCTCTGTATGAGAGCCTCTGTTGAGGCTATGCTCTTTGGTGTAAATAGATTTAAAGTGTTTTGGCCTCCAGGTGAATTAAAATTTTTAACTTTATGAGCCAACTTATTACCTGTATTATGTTTTTGCCTTAAAGCAATCTTTTGATTACCTATTTTTAAAATGTCTTTTAGAAATCATTTTAACTTTATTGAGATTATATTTTAGATGTTCAGTAGACCACTGCTTATAAAATACCTCAAGAATAATTTGGAGATAAAGTGATAACAGATCTGTCATGATAATTTTCTCTAGAAATGTAGATGATCACGTGTGATTATCTACCTGTCTCATGAGCATAACGGATTTCTTTGCCTGTAAGGAGTGACCAGTCATCTTCAATAATAAAGTGATATCAACTGGTTATAATAGGTAATAATGATTAAACTATGCATATGGTGTGTTGTCATTTGAGATCAACATTTGTTTCACTTAATTTTTTCCCAAATATTTACTCAATTCTGATATGGGATATAAAAATTTCAAGATTAATTGATACTTAGATTGGTGCTTTTTGCCACAATCATTTCATTTTAAAAATATTTCCTATCAACAGTGTCATTGAATATCTGTCTTGGTTTATTACTGATAAAAGTGCCTTTGGCAATTCTGTCTTTCCATTACGAGGTTTATTTCATCCCAATTTTCAGGTCATATTGCTGAAAGAGATGAGATATCCATCCTTTATTAGAGGATGGAGTTGACCATTCTTTATTCAAAGGTGAGGCTATCCTGAAAATTTATGGTAGATAAGGCTTCTGAGTATCACTCATTAAGAAATGATTACTGCTGTGTCTAGAACTTAAGATATCATAAAAAGTATGCCAATTCCTTAACTTTGGTTATCAAATATGGTAGAACAACAATTATGCTTTTGCAGCAAGTATGATATATGTAAATGCATTCCAAAATTTATGTAAAGCATTATCAAACACACAGGTTTGATATGAGTCAGACTTTTCTCCGTGCTCTAGGATATACAAAAATCCCATGCTTAATAATGAATATATATTTAATTTTGAAATAGCTTTCTTCTGAGAAAATTTTATAATACTATAAATTTTGTAATATGATTTTACTAGGAAAAACCACATTATTTGCCCACATAATGGTGCATTTTTTGTTGTCTCTAATGCTTGAATATTTATTCAAAAGATCCGATGGGTTTCGACACAAGAGCCCTGGCTTCACGTAGGGTGACATTAAAATCCATTGACCAAATTGGAACATTTTTAGCTGGACAAATGTTAACCCAATCAGTATTCTGAGGCAATGGGTATCAACTGGGACTCACCCAAACATAACCATAATATGCAGTCACCCTACTCCTAAGGTAAAGATTACAACTAGATGATCATAGCGTCCAAGGATGATCCTGCCAATGAGAAATGTGGATGGAGCACAAAGAAGGTTGGTGACTCATTACTTTCTAACCAGAGATTTTTGCTATCAATTGTTCATTTATTTATTTTTATATAATATCCACTCGAATGTCCCAAGTGCTTCTCAACTACATGATATCTGTAATTGAATTTATTTTTGAAAATCTACTGCCTTTGTATTCCTTTGCCACAGCCAGATACAGGAGAGTTATTATGGATTTCTTTTGTCACCTACTTCTATCATTAATCTGTCACCAACTTTATTGATTTTACTCATCGTTCTCACTTTCACTGCTTTGGCTCTGTCATATCAAGTCTCACATTTATAAATATGGCCCTCTCCGGAATGGTATTCTTGTCTGTGGTCTATCCCTGTAACTGTGTTACCAGAGTTTTATTCCTAACATGACTATTTAAGTCATGACCCATGTGAAAAGAATATAATCACTTCCTAGAGATTTCAGGAAATTTCAAACTCTGTATGCCAGGAGCCGCAGTTTACTCATAACTCTACTTCATTCATGCCCCGTCTCTGACCATTTCTCTTTCTTGTGTATTTGCTTTGTTTGATAATACTAGGGTCTTCAAAATTCCTGCCTATCATATGATATTTCAATAGAAGACTGATGTTGTAATTTTCTAAGAATGTAATTTTGTCTGATTGTAATAGTTAAGTGTGATTACTGTAAAAATGCATAAAAATATGAGGAAAATATAAATAATTCATAGACATTACTCAGATATTATAACTGTTAAAATGTTTAGTGAATGTCCAATATTCTATATTTTTATAAGTTTATGGATTTGAATACATATGGTAGGTAAATAAGTAAATTTATTGAAATTGTATTTTATGTAGAGTTTCAGATTTTTATCATGAATTAATCTGGCTTATGAGCATTTCCTCTACATTATTTAATATTCTTCAAAAATAAGCTTTTAAAAAGGCTGAGTAATATTTTCTTTGTGCATACCTTAGGAAATTTAACCTTTGCTATACTTTGAATATTTTAATATATCACATCTAATTTTGTTTGCATCTCTATTTAATTAGAGAGTAATTAGGGATCATTTTACTAGATGTTATTATATCAGTATATATTAATTCTACAATACTATATATCATAGAGTTCCACATGACCCTCTCTGGAATATTGCCCTAGTTAATAGCCTCATAAACATCTGACTGCCGTATTTCTTGCTTTAAGTATGTTCACTAAACAGACACTTCCAAATATTTTTCAATTAGGTATAGAAGATAATAATGTCTTAGTATTTTTCTATGCCGTAATCATTAAAGATTTTGAGTGTAATTCTAATATTTCTTACTATTTTTTGTTTCATTTATTTCCTTATTAAAAAATAATTTTCCTTAAATTCATTACTAGGAGAGCCTTTCCTTGTGTAATTGTTGTAAATATTTTCCTAATTATTTACCAATTTTTTTTTCTGGTGGTTTTTAATGTACTGAATTTTAAATATGTATTAAATCAAATGTGCCAAATTTTTGGTAAGTTTAGATACGTTATGCATGGAAATTACTTATTTATCATGAGGTTAATAAACCGTGTTTCCTTATAGATTTTTATGGGTTTTTAAAATATTTTTTTAATATTACTTATTTTGAGAGAGAGAGATAACACGAGCAGGGGAGGAGCAGAGAGACAGGAAGAGAGACAGAATCCCAAGCAGGTTCTGCACTATCAGCACCGAGCCTGACGCAGGGCTTGAACCCACGGACTGTGACCTGAGCGAAAATCAGGAGTCTGATGCTTAACCGACTGAGGCACCCAGGTGCCCCTAGATTTTTATGGTTTTTAAAATATTTATCTATTTGGCCAGGTCCCATGAAATATGATAACCAGCTGGATTATTTTCTCAGGATTTAAACAGATTTTTCAGTGCCATTTATTAGTGAATATTAACACCTCTCCGTTTTGTGATGATTTAAAAATTTTATATTCAGGTTTCATCATTGCAGTATATTTTTATTTATTAACTGGCTGGTGCTTTTGATAGCATTGTTCAATTTTAAGTTTGTATAACCTGCTAGTATTTTTTTTAAGTTTATTTTGATAAAAAGGGGGGGAGAGAGAGAGAGAGAGAGAGAGAGAGAGAGAGAGGAGGGGGAGGGGCAGAGATAGAGGAGAGAGAATCTAAAGCAGGCTCCACACTGTCAGCACAGAACCCAAAGGAGGGCTCGATCCCACAAACTGTGAGATCATGACCTGAGCCAAAACCAAGAATTGGTAGCTTAACCAACCGAGCCACCCAGGTGCCCCAACTTGCTAGTATTTTTTAATATCCTATTGGAAAAGTGTTGTCATTATTTTTCTTCTTCTCTCTTCTCTTCTCTTCTCTTCTCTTCTCTTCTCTTCTCTTCTCCTCTCCTCTCCTCTCCTCTCCTCTCCTCTCCTCTCCTCTCCTCTTCTTTTCTTTTCTTAATAGTTTCTTATCTAAGCGGGACTCAGGGTGCCTGCTTGGGATTCTCTCTCTCCTTCTCTCTCTGCCTGTCCTCTGCTTGCTCTCTCTCGAAAAAAAAAATTAAATGAGAATCTTTATACTTCTCTATTTAGAATTTGTTAAATTTCCCTCCAATGCAAAGTTTTGGATTTTACAATGTAAGTGACTATATGTAAATTATAGAAATTATCTATCTATCATCTTTGAGAAAACTGACATCCCAAGGTATTCATTGGTCCCACTCAAATTTTCTTCATTTTATAGTTTAAACATTTCTTATGAGAAATCTATACTTCAGCTGATATACCATACACCTGTCACTGGTCAGTTTTAAAATTTACTATGTTTACATTTTTTGTTTTTTAAGACTTCTTGCTTTTCCTGATCTTCTTAAATGTATTTTAATTTTTCTTTCATTGTTTAGGTTTTCACATCTTCATTTCTGATAATCGACATTTTTCACAAATGATTTTCTTATCTATGTCCTGCTTCATCCCAGACTTTCTGCTTGCCCTCTAAGCCTGCTGCAAAGTGTTATACTGGGACCTCCCTTACTTGCTCATCTGGTTGGAACAATGGATCAGCTTGTTCCTTGGACCATAGATTTTACTCTTTCTTGCTTTACTCACTTTATTGCAGCCATTTTCAAATGCTTCCTGGGAAAGTTTTTAGCCAGGAAATCTTGGTGAGTTCCATGTCTGAAAATATTCCTCCTTAATTTGTAGGTTGGCTCTAAGGCAATGTTCCACCTCTTGCTTGCGCCGATGTTGCTGATTAGAAGCCAACACTGATGTGGCATGTCTTCATTTTTCCTTCTCTAGAAACTTTAAGAACTACTTAATTTATTCATTCAGAAAATAACTAGTTACTAGGTGCTATGTTCCATTTTGTGTACTCAAGATAGGGAAGTGAGAAAATTAAACAAATTCCTGTTGTCACATAGTTTACCCTAGAGCTGGGAGAGAAAGACTAGCAAATTCCTAATGAACAGTGCTAGGGATATAGCTTTTGACATGCTTGTGTTTGGCATTTAGCAGGCCCTGATTAGAAATTTTTTAACCTTAAGCAATAGGAATTCTCTTGCCTAAATTAATGAATTAAATCATTAAAAATTCACTAGTTTCTCTTTCCTGAAACTTTTTGTTAGAGGGTAAACTTCTCTGTTAAATTTCTATCACTTTTGCACCTATTACCATATTGTCTGCATTTTGTTTTGTCCAAACATTTGGGTATTTTCATTGATTATATCATATAATCCTATTGATTTTCATTTGTACATATTGTATGCATTCATTATTGTCTCTTACTGTTCACTTATAATGCTATCATACTGATTTTTATACATGTAACATTTATTTTAATCTTTTGGAGGCTACTAATTGAGTATTTCTTTGACATGTGGCCCTTTTTCATTATAGTTACCTTCTATTCCTTTTTTGTCTGGTGTTTATTTTAGCTTGCTTTCTGATTTTCCTTGGATGATCTGGAAAACTTAGTTGTATGTTCATATTTTAAAATGAAGTATAACTCCAGTTGGGAGCATTGCTCATGATCCAAGCTTATTGACTAGTGAACTTAGCTTGAGGGTAAATAGATAGATTGCTGGCTATGGCCCTGGGTAAAGAGACCACTAAATATCAGAATATGAACATCTTTGCTGTAGAGTACAAATAACCAAAAAACTCTTCTAATCCTTATAGAGTTAATTATCTTCATTTTAGGAAAACTCTTACAATTTTTTGCCTGGAGAGTTGCAGAGTGGATTCCTTCCAGGCACAGCAGTGTGTGTGTGTGTGTGTGTGTGTGTGTGTGTGTGTGCGCGTGTGTGTGTGTTTGCTAGGGTAAGAGGACAACATTACTGAACCAAGGAAGAATTCACAATTATTGCCTTTGTTTTCTACTCTATATTTCATTGTCCATTGCACCTAGCATTTCCTGGTATAACTTCTTTTGGAGTGGTTCTGAAGGGCTGCTTTCTTCTGTCTTCATTTATTAGAATCCCTCCCTTCCACCTGGATTCATAGATGTTACAGCTCTTTCATCTACATTTTTTTCCCTGCTATATTTGTTAAAACATGTTTTCTGCTCATGGTTTCAGACTTTAAACATGTTTTCCTCCTCATTGTAAATACATTTCTTTTAAAATCAATTTACTATCAATTTTATGATAGGACACTTGAGGAAGTAAATGCATATGGTTAGTGTTAGTCTCTTCCTGGATTTGGAAGTTGGGAAAGTGTGGCTCTTGCTGCTCTTGGCATTGTCATTTTACAATTTTTTAAGTGATGGCTGGTGTTTGTGCCCTACACATACATCTTTTTTAAAACATAATTGAAGGAAATGACAATCTCTGGCTATGAATTAGAGTCCATGGAATGGGAAGGAAAGAAATGAAACATTTGCTCATTTTCAATTATTTGTTAGATCCTGGACAAAGTATTGCATTTAACTAATAGCAATCCTGTGATCATGTATTATTGTTACTGGCTACAATTCTCAACGACAATTCCAAAATCTGACACATTAATGGTGTGCCATGTGGCCCATTTAAAATATGAAGTTATATTAGATTCTATAATTATTTTTTTCTGCATCCTTCCATCTCTTCCCAACCAGCTGCCACCAAATTGGAAAGTCCTAACGGGCGGGATTCATTTGTGATTAATATTGTAGTTTCCTGAAATCCTCATTAGAGCTAGGAACAACAAAAAATTTTCAGCAACTGTCCTTAGGTAAAGAGTAGTTAATAATTTAGTATTTTGTCCCCTAGTTGTGGACTTCCTCAAATTTAAGTAACCTGAGACTAGTAGAACTGAGGAGTTTGCATCTATGTAGACATTATCTAATGTTACACTTTTTTTAAAGAAATGGTACATTCTGGTAATCACTTCTCAGTGTAAATATTTACTAATAATTGAATGAGCATATTTAATAATTAAACAAAAATGTATAAGCAACTTCTCTATGCCCAATACATTAGACAACTAGAGATATAGGCATTCCAAATAATATCAACATCCGTATTTAGTATGAATTTAACGTACTCTATATAAAAATGAGATGCAAACTAAAGTCAATAACTCATTAACAATGAGAATAATATTTTAAAATGTCTAAATATAAAAATAAGTTGTAGAGGAAAATATCTGCAATAAATGAAATAAAAAATTAGATGCTGTGTCCCTCCTAATTTGTAAGAGTCCCCTAAGGAAAAGACTGCAGTGTTAATTCAGAGAAAATTGTGGAAAAATCAATGGTACTGCCAAAAGTGCTCTAGAAAGAGGAGATTTCTCCTTTAAAAAATGTGAATTCTCAATAGAAAGACCCAAAAGAGAAAGAGGAAAATTCAAGCACTTCTTGACTTCTGAGTCAAATATACATATTTGGTATTTAAATACAATGTTTAAACTTTTCAGTAAACTATAGCAAAGTTAATACTGCACTTTTGTATTGATATCTAATGGCATTATCTCTGTATAGCTAACAATATCAGATATCAATATTCAGTAATACACATGTGGGAAGATTGGTAATGGAGCAGGGAAAAAAAATCCTGATTTTGGAATCTAATACAAATTAAATATGGTCTCTGTAAATGCTGAACAAAAGTCTCCAATCACTCAGTATCTGCATATGAAAAATGCAAGAGCAATCCCTTAAAAAGTTATTGTGAGGATTAAGAACATGTATGTTTGTAAAGCACTGAATTAGATACCTGATTAATGATAGGGATGCAACTAGTGATAGCTAAAACCCTGCAAAGATATTTATGTCTTTTTCTTCATTCTTCCTTCCAAAATCAATATTTATTAAGAATAGTGAACTTCAGTCATCACACCCACCTACAGCTACACACATCTTAAAATACAAGAACCCTTGTTCTTACACTCAAAATGTTCTTTTCCATTATTATTGACAGTCACTTCAGAGTTTTCTGAACTTCAGGTTTTCTGTGCTCCATCAATGGTCTCACTTTTCCAGTTTTCTCCCAAACCCACTTTCTCCTCTACATGATGGGTCCTTGAGGAGCCTAACACTCACAGGGTGTGCTCATCATCCTGGATGTTGGGGCAGCTGAAGCACCATACAGAATGTGTTTGAGATGGTAAATAGGTTTTATCTCACCGTGCCAACTTTGAATGACTAGTAGTAACTGCATAAATTGCTCTGCTGAGAAGGAGAGAACGCTCTAAAACCTTCGGGAGGAAAGCATTTGCCAGAGAGAGGGAGGGAGGGGGGTTGTCTTACCTGAGGTCGTTGACATCCCCACACGTAGTGCTTGCCCTGAAATTATGGTGAAAACAAGGAAGTGGGAGGGACCTCACCCAGAGTGGAGAAGCAGAATGAGAATGGGCTTTAAATCCCCAGAATAGGGAAAGAGGGGGAGTCATGTGGTGGAGAAATGAGATGAGATGAAATGGCATTAAGATGGAAATACTTGAGGACTGATTTTCTGCATCATTCCACCCCTTTTGAACCATCCCTCAGCTGTATTAGATTGCTAATAGTCAGCCTTAACCATAGTAAAATTTAATAGTCTAGCACAACATTTTCTTAGCCTTGAGTTTTCAGGTCCTTAAGTTCTAATTGCAAAATGAGAATCTTTGCTTCCAGGAAGAAAATTTTAGGCTAAAGTCACAGTGAAGATGATATGCACAGGGAGCAATTCTTTTTATCCTTCCTTGCAAGTAACTTTAGTCTCCGAAACATATAATTTTTTGATATATCAGTGTTTACATTGCTTAATCAAGTGTATACAGTGGAAAGATGGTATCTGAGAAGGACCAAGAATTATTTGGCACTGAGATGGGGACAGAAGACAAAAGGAGAGGGACTTAGATATTATTACAGACAAACTTTAACACCACTTAATTTGGGAGGTGTATCATCCTTTCTTGTTTGTGTTCTGGGTATAGAAAATAAATTTTATAACAGTATTTCATTTTCTAGGATGCCTGATTGGCTCAGTTAGGTAGAGCATGTGATTCTGGGTCTCAAGGTCATGAGTTTAACCCCACGTTGGGCATGGAGCCTATTTAAATAGATTAAATGTTTTGAAAAAAGTATTTTTATGTCCTACTCAATATAAGTGTGCCTTAGTAGTGGTATCAAGTCAAAGTGACATTTTTAAGTGATACATGCCCCCCCTCCCCCATAATAGAACCGAACAAAGAAATAAACAGTACTGGAAAGCAATTAGCAGTTTCCAAACAGCATGGTGTTCTTTGTATGTAAAAATCAGTTTATTTAACTAGTAAATTAAAACATATATGAATTATCACCAGAACAGACACCTTTCAGTATTTTTCATTGATTTTTTGATAGATAATGAAGACACAGTTTTTAAGTTTTATGTATATTATTTTTCAAAGGTACATTTTATATATAATGTGTTTGGGTTACAAAAGCTAATTCAACTCGTTAAACAGAGGATTTGTGTGCATACTTTAATTATGTTTCTGTTTTATAATATCATTTATATAGTGATAATGCTGAGAACAGTGCCTGGAACATAGCAGTTCCCAGAACACATTTGTTAAATGAATGAGTGACTTATTCTCTTCTTTTCTAATTTTTAATTGCCTTATCATCTTCTGAACAGAAATGGACATTAGCTCCAAAAGTAATAAACACTCAGATGGAGGTGTACGTTTCCTTTTTTTAAATGTCAGTTCATTAATTCTAGAAATAATCATTATATTAGCTATTACTTGTGTTAAAATGTCTTTAGGTTGTTAGTGGTGGTAATGATTTTACTGCAGCGGAAGGGAGAAAGAGAGATCAGTGTGAATCAGGGAGTAGATGGAGGGTAACATTGCTAAGATTTGCTACAGAAGAAGGGCAATAAATAGCATCTGTATTTTCAACTTAAATAAAAATTAGATTATAGCACGGTTCTGTGCCTGCTTTATCCCTGAAGCAAGCCTCTGGATGTCAGCAAACATCTGAGCCTTTTATATGGGAAGAAATGTTGGCCAGATTGATAATTATGGAAGTGAAAAACATATCAGGAATATTAGATTACATTTTTATTCTTATATATTATAAGCACAGAGTAAAATCTAGAAGAGAAACTGCACCAATTGCACAGGTTTCTATCATGGAAAGTTCTCCTGAGTCTCTTCAGGACATACCCCTGTAAGGCTTTCTTCAACTGTAGGATACAGTGGACCTGGGATGAAAATACAGGCAAATATAGGGGCTGAGTTGCTTTCTGGTGCACTTTTTCAGGGCACTTTATTTGTTGCACAGCATTACTTCATCTTCAGTTTATGTACCATCAAGATATGTACAAGGACTTTTGGTTTCAGGGAGCTCAAGCAAAAGTTCAGTAGGGTCTTTGAGAGACCATTTGTCTTGGAGCCAGGCCAGACTACGTAGCCAGCTAAACTAGGTGTAAAATTGTTGGTCTATATATCCCTGAACAATATAGACAAGCTAATCCTGGGTACCAAGTTGAGAGTATCAAACTTTAAAAAGCACATTAAAAGTATTAATTAGCTCATGTTGACCTCACTGTGCCAAAGTTCAAGACTGGACTTCCAGGAGCCCCAGAGGTAAGCATAGTGATACCCTAATTGAGCTGTAAGTTAACCTTCTACAGCAACATTGCACAGTTAGATAGGTATATACCCAGATCAACATAGGTAACTTGAACACCTCTGGATTTGACTGCCTTTGTTGTGTTCAGCGTTCAGTGAATATACACACATGTGCCACTTGTCTGGCTAGATTTTACTGCTTTTTGGTTAGGGAAAACACAAATACATGACATGGCAAAATATGCCAGGTAGTCAATTACTATTTTATTGCGTTATTACTACTAAAGTAAGCAGAGATATTCCTAGAAGTATAGCACTTAACATGGGCTTTGAGCAACTGAAAGCTTTTTTGTGGTGGTGATAATGGCCAGTAGTCTAGGAATCGTTAAGTAATAAACCAGGGCCAAAGCCACATCCTTTGTACTGTAAAATGAATCCAGATACTTGGTGGGAAATGGAATTGAGTACAGTATGATTGAGACTTGGCTATGGATTAAGATAGAAGCTGAATTCTGGATTGATTTCTAGCAAAACTGATTTCTAGGAAATCTAATGTCTAGGGAAGCCTTAGTTAAAGACTGAGCTTTGACCACCAGGGTCTGCCTCAGTTAAGCAGATGCCCTCTGCACATGAAGCAAAAGTACCCTTGCCTGTTTGCTGTACACAGACCTGGAGAGTGATTGATGAAGCTGTCCCTGGTGGACTGTTAGCCTGAACAGTTCTTCTTTCATAGAGACGGACTCTTTGCAGTTACAACCACAAAAGCCTGAGAATCTAGACCTTTCCTAGAGCCCCATCACTAAACGATTAAATCAGGAGGTCAAAGCCTGATATCCAGTGTGCTTCTCTAAACAGACAACTGATCCCCTACCTTCACTACTTGCTCCTCCAACACTGCCCAGAAATGATTCAGCATCCAAATTGTGTGGCTACTGAACAAATTCATACCATCTAATAGGTCAAAAAATGATCAATATGAGAAAAAAGAAATAAGATATCTCATATAAGAGGAATGAGTGATACACACATCCAGAATAATTTGCTGATCTTTCTAGGCAGACGCTAAAAGTGAAAACATGTCTATAGACTTGATCTTCTACCTATTGAATAAATATGACCTGATTAGATTTGCCAATCAATTAAAGAATTTTTGGCTCAAAATAACACTGAGGCTTTGTATACATCACTTAGGCGCCAAATTAAATAATAAAAATCACCTTGTCCAACATATGTAGTCAAATATTATATGGGCAAAATAATAACTACTGATGATAGGTTATCAGAATTAAGCACCCATATTTAAGCATGGATATCTATTTGTAACTGGAAGAAAATAGGTCTAGAATATCAGCCATTTTAAGAATGTGGAAAATCTGATGAAAATCAATTCAACAAACATTTGCTGAGTCTATAACATGTACTAGGTACTAAAACTAAAGTAAATAGGAACTAAATTCTGCTTCAAAAAGATCCTGAGCAGTAGGTATAAAAAAATTTGGAGGCACAGACCAGCATATCAGCTGAGGGGATTAAGAAGTGTCTTTTAGTATATTTCTAGATTCATTAGTGATCATAGGAGCAGCATGTGATGAAAAACCATCAAAGTGGGAAAAGATTAATAAGGATTTGAATGCCTTGCTCTTAATGAAGGTAGAAATTAGCACAAACAGTATAGACAAGCTTCCCCCATTCCCAACTTGGCCATGGCGCATGGATGTGGGAATGTAAAGATCAACAACTCAAAATCCAGTGTTCAGGATACTTAAGTGGGATAGAAGTTTCAAACCAAGTTTGTAGATTATAATTGGCCTCCTGTAGTGAAGAACTTTGGACAATTAGAAGTTAGGAGGGTAAAAATAATTTTGAGAGCAATATGTAATTTCTAAAGATCCTATATATCAGCATCACATTGTGGAAGCTGTGTTGTGGCACAAAGCTATATTTCCGGGTCCCTGTGCATTTCAATCTCTGATTAAAATGTAGAAATGGACCCATTGTACTCCTTCAAATTATATTATAGTAGAGATTCAACTATTACTGAAAATGTGTGGCCTTCCCTGTAAGATCTTACGACAAAGTGTGTATCTTTTAACCGTATAATTCTGTGCCTCAAAATGCTAAGTCAAAAGGAAGAAAGGAAGAGAAAGAGAGAAACAGAGCGACTGAAAGAGAGAAGGAAAGCACAAAATATTATTCTGTTGTGGAATATGTACTATCTGGGGCAGATTACACAGTGGATAATCTTATTACAAGCTAACTGAATATTCCAAACCAATTTGTCATTTAACAGAGATAAAAATCAAATTCCTGCTTACACAAAATACGTGCACTTGTATTAAATTCCTCAGTGGTATGAGAAAAAGAATAGATACCTGATTTAAAACTAAGTTATGAAAAAAAACTAAATTATTAAAACTGTGATCTGTGAAGGCTTTTATTACAGGAATTCAGATTATTATATAAAAATTATTTTTAACTAAGAATTTCTATGGGATTTTTTTTCCTGAAAAGACTAGCACTTTAAAATTATTATAATTTCCTGGGGATTGTGAGAATGTTAGTTTCTAAAGGATAATCGATACAGAAGGCTTGTACTTTAAGATATTTACTTCTAATTTCTTAATAACTTCTAGAAGTAGGCAAATATTTTATATTCAAACAATGATACACTGATTGCTCCCTATTACATGTATGCAGGCATGCAGAAAACTTGCAGCTTTATTTCCATAACGCCAGCCACATGTCAAAAGTAGACATAAATACATACACAAATTAGCCAGGCAAAATCCAAAAAGATCTGTTCTCCTTTCTAGTAGGTACGAGGTATATTTTTAATGATTTGTGCTCTGAAAAAGGTAAACAAACCAAAAGAATATCAAACTGCATTCTCTGTCCTGTCTCACTCAATAGAGAATAGATGTGAAAGAGATAACCAAGGGGACTTGTTTGAGCATAATTCCCTGAGAGTGTTGTTACCATTGCAGAATAATGTTTCATATGTGTGCAAATCGGACACAAAGTATACAAAGACTGCTCTGTAAATACGTAAACTGGTCCTGTAGGTACTGGACACCTTAATACCTGAACCTGGTTGTGGTGTGGAAAATAGCCCAACTCAAAAGCTAAACAGGATACAGATGGGACCAGCAGAATTGGCTAAGAACAAGAAATAAAGCTTAAAAAAAAAAAAAAAAAAACAAAGGGGTTGAGAGAGAGAGGAAGAAAAGAATCAGTAAAAGGAAATTTCTGTTGCTATTAGGATTCACTTCAGGAACCAGGAATATACGTGTCTGGGCTTAAAGAACCAATGAGGCAAACTTCTCAAGCAACACGGTTTAATTGGTCCCAGAGGATAAGTCTTCTTGAACCTCTTGGAGAGACCTCCAGAACTATCAGACTATAATTTTTTTAAGGTCAACGTGTATGAAAGATTTATTTAACTCATTAATGAGGGAACCAGCAGGATAGTAAAACTGGTTCCTATTCTTTGTTTCTTAATAAACCATGCATTATCATGTCTGATGTGGTGGCCTTACTTTGCCTTTCCTTGGAATTATCTTCTCAATTTTCTCAGTTTATTGTCTTTGAAGGCATAAGACTCTGCCTCACCTACTTATTCAAGATCACTGTGAGTGTACGCATTTTATCAAGTGCATCTACCACATTTTGTAATTGTCATTTACACTACAATTATGGCAGCCATGTCCCTCTTAAGAAAGGCTTCTCTCTACATTCTGTACTATTGTATTTTAAATGATCGTATCTTTAAGTTATTGCCTTCTTAGCAGTATTCCACTTAATAAAGATCAGTGTACTTTCAAAAGAGAATGTGTAAGTTAATGTGGTGATGCAAAGTTTCATAAAGGCAGTTGTATTGACCAAAATATAGAAAGGTATGAAGACTTGTAGAAACAGAGGAATCACCCTGCAGACTAGAAAAAGGACATACATGGATACCTGTGAACTGAGGAAACCAAGTGGAGGGTGCTAACTGAGTAGAGGTGTGTGTTCAAAGTGATGAGAAATAAGACAGGAAAGTTGTTTCTCAGCCTTAGAAATGATTGTATTTACAGTGCTGGTCACATATGCAGACATGATTTCAAGCAAGATTCTGGATACTAGGTTATACTGGTTATATAGTTCACCCAAATGTATTTTCAATTCAAAACAGAAACAACTATTACAACAATTTGTAACTGTTTTAACAATTTCATCCCTTTGATTGTGGGCATGATTCAGAAAGCCAATGCTTAGAGCATATTTTCTAATCCATTCTAATTATGACCTCATTAGTCTGGTCCATAAAGGGCTACCCTTTATTTATACTTATACATATATATGCATATGTGTGTGTGTGTGTGTGTGTGCATGTGTGTACACAGGAAAAATACAGAATTATAATTATAATTATATATTATACATATATAATATATGTATAATCTTTTTCTACTGGCAAGTGGTAAACATTAATTTAATAATAGTAAGAGTTGAGTTAAATGGAATGGTCGAGAGAGTAGAGAACATAGTCCTTGCCCTAAAATAGCTTGAAATGAAGTTGGGGAAAATAACAAATGCACATAAGGACCCTATATACAGATAATTATAGAACTCATCTAAATGATACATTTTATGTGCAGATGAAAAGCATTAAAGAAAGTCAGAGGTAGGAAAATTAATCTGTAGAGATCCAAGTAGCCAGGAAATACAATTCTACAATGAACCAGGTACTGAACTTCAGGTTTGCCTGCATCACAAAATAAATCCCTCAACAATCTCAGAATTCTAATTACTCCTGTTTCTTAGATGATGAAATTGACACTCAAATCATTAGCTCTGTCAATATAACTCAAATAATATACAACAGAAAAACCAAAATGTGGACTTTTTGACTCTAAATTCCAAGTGGCCCTACCTTGCCTATGTTTTTAAAACTCTTCATAACTTAAAAACTATTTGAAGGTGATGGGTTTTTTTGTTTGTTTTGGTTTTGTTTTGTTTTATCTCACATATACAGTAGGAATGAAATTTTAGTAGAGGGAAGGCAACAAAGGGCATTAAGACAACCTGAAGGTGATATCTGAATCATAGATCTTTCTGTCTGACAAGAGAGAAATCAGTGCTATGGTCTCCTAGGTTTGGGGAGGTTTTGTTTGTTTGTTTGTTTAATCTAGCCTGTAATTTAGTCTTCCAAATAATCCAGGAGGAAGGGAAGAGTCTCACCTTCCATCTCCAGATTAGAAGCTGGACCATTTTCAGTCCTAAATGTCACCTCACATTAAATTCTAATGGTGGATCAAACAGTTCTTTTAATAAAGACATAACAAGACAGTACAGAGTTGAGAGACCTGAGTTTAATCTCCTTAACCTTTGCTGTGCTCTTCCCAGGTCTCCCAGTTGAGGGTGTACCCCATCTGGTATTCATCTCACTCCTGAGTGCACAGATCACAGGTCACTTGACACTAGGTTCCTTCTTGTGTCTTGCAAAGTGGGCTTTGAGGGAAGTAAGTAAACACTACTCAAGAACTTGATTTATTCTTTTGGTCTTTGTAACAACCCCAAAAGGGCGAGTTTTATTATTATCATCTCATTTTATAAAAGAGAAAATGTTACAGAATTCTTAATCATTATGCAATACTTCTTGCCTCTTATCACCATATTCTAACTCTTAACTCTTAGATCATCTAATGTGGTTCCTCAGTTCCAGCATATGGAATAGTGAACTCTGGTCCTCTGGGTTGGGCAAAAATATGGCAGGTGACTCCAAGCCTACCCTATTTACAAATATTGGTTATACCCAATTTTCTCCTTAATTTCTTGTCATGGAGACTTAGTTTCTTTCTTAAAACCACATAGTCTAATTGTACTTAAATAGAGAAACGTTAATTCATCCTGCTAATGTACTGTTGTCCCCTGTTCCTTGGGTATTAGTCCATGCCTTATCATGTTAAAAGAAAATTTATTTTCCTCCTGGGCCTATCTTCACAACTCAGTAGCTGAATATACCTAAGTCTGAGTTCATAAGTGTTGTTCCTGGGAGCAGAGTGCAGTTTCTCAGAGCTTGACAAGAGACAGGATGTTTATGCTTATATTTAGTAGGAGATCAATTTGAAAATATTAAATTTTTTCAAGTGATACTTGCAAGTTTTTATGCAAGCAGATTGCAGAGAATCTGAAAAACTAGGTTTAAGAGCTGAAGCATGATATTTGAGTTGCTGGTCAAACCTTAAAACTATGAGTTATCTTTTGTATATCTTCTTTTTTATTACTAAGTTTAATCTATCACCAAGTGTTATGAAATATGTCTCCAAAATAAATCTAGATGTCAAAAATTAATGTCCCCCTTAATTTCCACTAATTAATTCAAACATTTTTTATCTGTCACATAGATAATTGCAATAACCTTCTAATTAATCTTTCTGGTATTAACAGTATTTTATGAGAATCACATGAGTTAATATACACAAAACCCTGTTTTGTATGTAGTAAGCACCCAATAAATGTTATCATAACTATTTTCTTTCTCTATTTAATTATTCCCATAGAAATCAGAGTAATCATATCAATATTTAATTTTTTTTAAATTTTTTTTTCAACGTTTATTTATTTTTGGGACAGAGAGAGACAGAGCATGAACGGGGGAGGGGCAGAGAGAGAGGGAGACACAGAATCGGAAACAGGCTCCAGGCTCTGAGCCATCAGCCCAGAGCCCGATGCGGGGCTCGAACTCCCGGACCGCGAGATCGTGACCTGGCTGAAGTCGGACGCTTAACCGACTGCGCCACCCAGGCGCCCCAATATTTAATTTTTATTAAAGTAATATGGGTAGGTAGTTCAACAGAAGAGGAATATAACATTCCCCTAGTTTACCACCCACAAGCCACAGTCCTGCACCAGAAATGCTGTTTTACCTGTTATTTTTCTCCACATTTGTGAATGAGGTACAAGTAAGACCATACTCCCTATAATTCTGTATTTTTCCTGGAAGTAGTAATAATTTTAGTATTTTCTTTTGCCTGGTTTTCTTTGAAACCATCTTGAATTTTTTTTTTTTCCAGAAGATCTAACAGCTCTACCACATACACATAGCTATCAATGACTTCACTATGTTCTGGCAGTTACTTTCTTTATTTTATTTATAATTAATCAAGTTATGAAGAAGAGATACTGCTTTCCACGCCTTCAGTTCTTTGGCTCCTAAATACGTTATTACTAACTTTGGCTTCCATTTGTGTTGATGCTAGAATTTCCTTTTGTAGTTTTCCGATGTTGAATTCAACAACCAATTTCTCCTGGATATCATATTTTTTTATTCTCTGGTTTTATACCCATATTTTTCTGAGACACAGCATCTATTACCTCTCTATTAGCCTCCTGGTTGGCAGACAAAAGTTTTGAGGTTTTACATGTCTAAAAATGTTTTCTTTTTCTCTCACTTTCGATGACTAATTTTGCTGGGTAGGAAAATTTTTCTAGGATAAAATCTGGTTCACGTAAGTAATTTGAATTTAGTGCTTTATTGTTTTCTAGCTTCCAGTTTTCATGATATCATGTTATGATAATCAATGCCATTTGATCTTAAATCATTTTGCTATAACTAGATAGTATAACTTTGTTTATCTTCTTTAGTTCTGGGAATTTTTTGTCATTATTTATATAATTATTTCTTCCCTGTCTGTTTCCACTATTCTTTACTTCACAAAATCATATTAATTGGATGTTGGTTCTTTGGGTTTTAGCTTTTGCTTTCTTATCTTTCTCTTTCTGTTCAACATTTAATGACATTTCATTTTAATTTTTGGAGGCAGACCTCAAATTTATATTCAACTCTTTATTTTAAGTTTTAATTTCATGTATCTTAATTTTAATTTCTAATAAAATTGTTTTTGTGTCCAGTTTATTTTTATATAGATTTCAAATTCTGATTTGTGAGTCAACTTAAACAATGAACAAAGCTGTCATTTTTTGGGAGGTGGAGGAAGTGTCATCACTTCATTGTGTTGGCTTTGAGTAGAGAGTTGGGAAATCTCACTATTTTATATGGAGACTATTGACCAAACCTTTTCCTTTCTATTTTTTATGAAACCTCCCATCCCTTCTTTTCATATGTAATTTACCATCAAGTCTTAAATAGACCTTGGTTTTGTGTGGGCAAATTAGCTATTTCTGATTTTTCAAGTTTGTTGTGACTATTTCTTTTGTTTTCAGCTGTCACCACTGTGTTAAAATATATTGACTTCTATTATTGCTCCTCCAGTTATCTTTGTCTTCTTGTGTTAATTTCTTATTTCATCCCTTTACCATCATTTTTGAACAGTTTTGGGAGGTGGTAGTGTGCAGACAAAAAATTGTTTTGAAAATCAACTATCACCAACTCATAGGTCATAACTGTTAAGTTTCTTATTGCATTATAAACATTGTGCAGATACCTCAAAGGCCACTCATACCTTTTAAAACAATTTTATAGCTGGGGTACCCACGTGGCTCAGTCAGTTAAAGGCCCAGGTCTTGATTTTGGCTTGGGTCATGATCTCATGGTTCATGACTTTGACACCCTGCACGGGGCTCTGTCTGACAGTGTGGGGCCTGCTTGGGATTCTCTCTCTCCCTCTCTCTCTCTGCCCCTCCCCTACTCACACTGTCTTTCTCTTTCTCAAAATAAATAAATAAATAAGCTAAATAAATAAGCTAAATAAATAAATAAACAAACAAATAAATAAATAAGACAGTCTTGTGCCATACTTCCCTTACAATGAAGTTCAGTCTTGGTTGACTTCCTTTAGTTCTTCAATGCCATGCATGCCTTTTCCATTTGGGATGATTTTGCATGCTGTTCATTAAGTCTGAAATATTCTTCTACTCTCTTTTAGCCAGGAATGCACTTTTTCTTCCTCCATACCAAATTTAAGTATTCTTTCATTTAAGAAGTATTTTCTTTCTATTGTTTACTTCTCACAGTAAGTGTCCCATCTATTTGATTCACCACTCAGCCCTAACCATATAGAAGATGTCTGGTGTCGTCTGGTGAAATACATACCAAATGATAAGAAAGACATTTGATATTGACTGGATATGTCATTTCAGTAGGTTTTTTGTTATGTAAATTACAAAGCAGTATGGGAATAATGATTAAAAACATGAAATTGGGACCCAGACTGCTTGCGTTCAAGTCTTGGTTGTGCTAGTGCCTAGCTTTATGCCTTTGGACATGTTGTTTAAGTGCATTGATTTCTTTCTGTATAGAATGAGGAGAATAATACTACATAACTCAGCATTTAGGAGAATGAAATTAGCTAATACACATTAGGTACATATGTTTGACATGTTGCAAGTGCTACGTAAGTGTTGGTTTAAAAATTTAGTTCTGACTAACACTGAGTTCAAAAGATCAAATTCAACTTTGCAAAGGTAATTTACTATAGTCTCATAAATAGTTCCAGAAATAGTAGCTTTACCTAATTCACAATCTGAAATTAAAAGACATAACCAGAGCAAAATTATCCCTACTTACTAGATAGAGATTAATTAAGATCAAATCAAGTTTATTAGTGTTGAATTATACATAATCTGTTTTTTCTCACATTTGTGAAGCTTAGTGTCATTTTAAAGCTTTCTCTTTCATGTGAGAGTACTAGCATTTTGCATAGCGAATAAAAGCAGAGCTTTTAAGACATAAACTCATGATGGCAATTGGATTTCTCAGTTGCACAAAAAGAGATCTGTGCATTTATTTCTAATGTTCATGAAGAAGTAAATTGTAGGCAATACTATCAAATGAATGTAAATGCATAAAAATAAATACAGAAACATATCTTCAAAAATTATTGCTTATGTTACAACTGGAAACATATATATTTGAAAAGCATGTATTTGCACGACCTAGAGAAAACATCAAGCCAGAATTATTAGAAAATAATAGGAGCAAAATGTTTTGAAGGAAAATGAAATAGAAATGAAAATACGAATGACATGTTCGTTAACCATTCCGATAATCAAGGTGCCATATGATTTTAAATTTTACTTCATATATTTAAAGTTTTAAATTTCCTAAAATTATGACAATAAATCCAAAGGTCAACAATTTGTTTTACAAATTGGAACTTCACTAATTATGATGAAGATATTGGTATCATTCTAAAACCTAAAATTTAGAACCCTTTGTTTTGACAATGCTTTATCTGTGTATAATAATTTTCTGAAGTATCAACAAGATTATGGCTTATGAGCTTCTAAGTTTAGGAGCTAATTCTGGTTTATAGTTTCTCTTCCTGTACTTTTGCAGTAAAAGAAAACATAATAGACATGATGCTCACTGCTAGTTTTATTGATTATATGTTTTTTTCCTCAAAAGTTTCAATTATTGCCCTTCAAAATTGCACTTGCCTCAACTTTATGCTTAATGTTGAGTGTTGGTTCATGTCACAAGAGGACAATATCTCTTCACAATAAAAATAAGAATTGTTTTATTATGAAACTGAAGTAAGTCAAGCGGAAATACTTAGGTCAGCTGTCTCTAGTCAGTAGAACAGACTATATATTTTAGATTTTAGATATGGAGAAATTATTTCAGGCTTTATATGTTTTTTAAAATTATTTTTTCTAATGCAAACTTCTTTTGCTTTTTTTTTCCTGTTCTGTAATATTAATTAATTCAGTAAGTTGTGCTTGCTTAAAGAAATAATTATCATAGCTCAAGTCTTGAAATTTGAATGGATCATCTATTCTGTAGGTATTAAATTAGCTTGAGAGGGCAGTAGTGCTAACAGAATCTAGTTTATCTTCATTCTCCACAATCTCTAACCTAAAGCAAACCAACCAGATAGTGGATGAAGATATGTTACCTTTAGGGCCCTAGATGCATAGGTCATCTTTTGCCAAATAAAGCAAAATGTTCTTCAACCCACATATCCTCCCTTTGCCTTTTCTTTTCTAGATGATGATACCTCAGACATATGGTTGAATTTTTTTCTTCATGATGGTATTTCATTTTTGAACTTGGCATAAATGTTATTCACCAAAACTTATCTGAACAATCAGTAATAGAGTGAGAAAAAAAAAAAAACATCATCTATTCAACCTCTTTGCTCCAGGTGATAGATAGATAGATAGATAAATCATATTTATATTTATATAAAATTTCTGTAAATAATAATTATTTCCTTAACAACAAGGACATCCAAATGTCCAATATTGAACTCATGATCTTTTATCTGAAACATACTCTTTCCCTCACTTTTCTCAATATATTCATTCAGTTTCTCAACTTGGAAACTAAGAAGTCATCCATTGCAACCCTCCATTTCCTTACCCAGCCAAATCTAACAAGTCAATAAGTTCTATTGATTATCCCTCTTAATTCATTCCCAAATCTGTCCAGTGAATGACAAGCTTCACTGTCAACACTGTGATAGTCAAGCATACTAACATTTCTCACCTTGAGTATTGTAACATTATGCCTTTCTCCAATCCCAAATTTACTAATGGAGCATTTTTCTTAAAGTTTGAAAATACTTACAATGGACTTCATTTTATGGCCTTTCCATATCTATACCTCTCTATAGCTATCTGACTTTATTTCATGCAATTTGCCTATAGCAATCACTAGATTGTTTTTTCAGTTCCATGAAAGCTCTGTGTATTTTCTGATACAGGACCTTACACATGATCTCTTTTATTATAATATTCTTTCCTTTCGCCTCATTTATCTCTCTTCTATGTTTTATGACTTAACCATTACTCATTTACCAAAATTTAGCTCACATTTCACTTCCCCAGAGAAGCTTCCTCTTACTTCTCTGATAATATAGTCATTCTGAGTTTTATAATCCTAACACATTCTGCAAGTTTCCTTGATATTAATCATTTTCATAATTACATGTTTACTACTTGTCACCTCCACTATACTCTGCACCACTCTCTGAAGATAGAGACTAGTTTTGTGAATGTAGACTCATTTTTCATATTCCCTCTAAGGTAATATAAAAACAAAACCCACAAATAAATTTTTAAAGAGAATTGTATTAAATTTCAATATTACCAAAAGGGTTCCTGAGATCATGAATGTTTATTTCCATGAAGAGGTCATATTTTCCCATTGATTTATTTTTAAAATGTATTTCATGAAAATGCTATAGTTTTCTTTATTTAAAATTTAGGATTATCAATTTCAGACAAATTGTCAATTTGGCTGCTGGTCTACATTTATCTGATTAACATTCTCTCTAGTTCTTTACCACAATCATTTCAAATCTCCTCTAGTCTCTCTGAACTTTGGAAGAGTAAAACCACCACTGAACTTGCCCCCAATTCAGCAGATATTCTCTCCTTCACAGAAAAAAAAATTAGAAGTCACTAGAAGAGAACTCCCTCAACTTCCCACTTTTAGGAGTAATAATTTGTTTACATGTGCATAGATTTTTCTCCTTCCTACTCCCCCCTTTGTGTGGCCAGTCCTTTTGTCCATAACTGGACTAACTTTTCCTTTTGTCTCTTGTTCATCAAACTTCTTCTTGTCAGAAGAATTTCTTCAACATAAGAATTTATAAACTATTAAATATTTCCCATGTTTAAAAGAACGTTTTCTTTACAATATTCACCAGAGAAATACCTAGTATTCACTTCTATTCAGTGAATACAAAAACAAGCAAAACTAATTGATCCTTTTAAAATTTAAGAGAAGTTGAGAAGGAAGCTCTAAGATGCCAGTAATGCTTTTTTTCTGTCCTGGTTATGCGTCTCAGTTCACTAGATCAATAGATAGTCATCAAGATATGCATTTATGAGGGGCATCTGGTTGGCTTATGTGACTCGATATCGGAGTCATGAATTGAGCCCTACTTTGGGTGTAGGGTTTACTTAAAACAAAACTTAAGACAAAAAGATATACTTGTGAGATGTGCACTTTCCTAGCCAAATATTGTACTCAAAAACAATTGAAAGAAGAAAAGTTTCCCTTCATTTTATACCCCCTACCAGTCATCCTGTCCTTTCATAGCTCGGATTCCTGAAAGACTTGTCTTAGTTTCTTCAGTTCTCACTAAAATAAATTTGGCTTATGTTCCAGTCACTTTAATAAAACTGCAATCCTGTGAGAAATTATGTAATAAACCTACTTTGGTTCTCTTATTTTTCACCCTCCCTTCAACATTTGGCATTGTTGTGTACCCCTTCCTTCTTAAAGTAGTTTCCCCCCTTGGTGTTTATGATGCAAGTTCCCGTGCTATGTATCATAATTGCACCTTTCCTGTCTTCTTTTCAGATTATAGGATTGTAAATACTGAAACTCCTCAGAGTAAAGGTCTTAGTTTTGAAACTCATTCTATGCATTTCCCTTAGGTAGTCTGTTCCACCTCTAAGATTTTAATTATTATTTATATGAGAGTTATTTCAAGAATAATTTTCCTGTCTCAGAATTTACTGAGTTTCGGTCTCATTTTGCTAGATGCTTGTGTTGTATTTTCACTTGACTATTTCAGAGTCATTTCCAACTGATATTCAATATTGAATGCCTTCACTATCCTTCCCTCTCTGCCAAATGGTGCTCTTATTCTTTTTATATCATCAAGGTACCAAATGAAGTCCTCTTCAGTTGTGGTCTGTTTCATCGAGTTATTTCTCACTATCATCCCAGAAATGTCCATCACATCATCTCCCATCCATTTTTACAAAACAGATATCAGAAGGTCAACCTCGACACTTTTCTTCCTCACCAAAACATCCAATATACCACAAAATCCTCTTATTCTTACCTAAAAACTATCTCTCCAGTATATTTTTTTCTATATCTTGCCATTTTGATCTGATAGATGATGGCACTTCCTTCCTGACTGATCTTTTCTCATCTACTCCAAACTCTTCCAATCCATTTTCTGTATTGCAGTTGGAGTGATGTTTTTCTTTTTTTTTTTTAAATTTTTTTTTTCAACGTTTATTTATTTTTGGGACAGAGAGAGACAGAGCATGAACGGGGGAGGGGCAGAGAGAGAGGGAGACACAGAATCGGAAGCAGGCTCCAGGCTCTGAGCCATCAGCCCAGAGCCTGACACGGGGCTCGAACTCACGGACCGCGAGATCGTGACCTGGCTGAAGTCGGACGCTTAACCGACTGCGCCACCCAGGCGCCCCATGGAGTGATGTTTTTCAAAGGCAATTGTGATTATAATGTTCTCTGTTCAGACTCCTTTTGATTAACTGCCATTAAATTTAGCTTAAATTCCAAATCCTTCGTTAATACTGACTGCCTCACTAGCCTCCAATTTCTCTTTCCCCTTACAAGAACTTCTCACATATGGTTCCTTTGACTTCATTAGTTATATTTAGAAGTCACTTCATCAGGGAATCTTTTCTTGACTAAGTCCACTTGTCCATAGTAAATAACAACCGTGTTTTTGTGGAGTATTTTATTTCCTGTTCTACAGAACAATTTAAATGGCATTAAATTTTTTACCTTTTAGAAGTTAAAGTATGTAAATTATTTTTAAAATGTCAGTCATCTTAATAAGAGATAAAGTGTTCACAAGTCTTCCAGTTCTACTAATGACCATTTGCCCCTTGATTTTTTTCCTATCTTTTTCTGAATCAGTCTGAAAATTACTGTCTTCCTATGGAAAAATAAATTTCATTAGCTATTTCAAATATATCATTAATTTTTTAAATTCCCTTTAAGTGATTATATTCCTTTGGTCATTTAAACTGTTGTGTATTTGTGTATGTGTATGTGTGTTATTGTTTTTATTGATTAGACTAGGACTTCTGAGGTTTTCTTTTTTTTCCCTAAAGAAGCATATCTTGAATTTCCTGATTCTACAATTTTTTGGTAATAATTTCTTAAATCTCTCCTCTAACATTTACAAAGTCCTTCTTTCAGAAATGTTTTTCTGTAACTAATTTAAAAATGTATTTGGCTCAATGCTTACTTCATTTGTATTTTATTTGTTATTATTTGTGAAACTGTTAAATTTTGGGTTTATTGCTAATGTCTCTGACTATATAAATTATCTTTTGATTAATGACCTTATTATATTTTTCTTGTAAATATTTTGTAAACATAGATCTTATTTCCTTTTAGATCAGGGAGTTGTTATTGTTATTGTTGTTGTTGTTGTTATTATTAACCACCAAATGTTTGGTTTATATTTTTGGTATTTATATCTGTGTCCTTTGAATTGCAGTGGAGTTATGTGGCCCACATATTTTTTGTTTTGATTTGACAAAATTTTTCTTTCAGGCCTATTCTATGATCAATGCATAAGATATTCATACACTTTAAATTCTAATTTAGTTTGAACATGTTCCTGAAAATTTAAAACTATACTAAAGAATCTTAAGATTTTTAAAAATATTTTTTCTTATATTTCTTATCAGCTGTATATTTTATCACAATACTGTTACTTGATATACAGATTGTTACAAAAGTTTTATCTTTATTGTACCTCGGATATGTATCCTTCTATATCAGTCAGTATTTAGTCAGAGAAACAGAACTACTATGAGTACTTTGTATATTGAATATCTTATAGGAGGTAAAATCCAGAAGTGACACTTGGGAGTCACCAGTTAGCATTCCTACCACACTAGCACAGGTGGGTGAATCTGAGCTGCAGGGAAGCTGAGAAGCTGGGCATGCCAATCTGCCAGAGAGGGACCATAAGGGAGGGTGGTAGAAAAGGCTCTTGATGCTCCTTGTGGTGTGGGCCCCCTGGTCAGCAGGGTCAGCAGTGGGAAAGAAGAGCTAGATGTGGAGTGGCAAAGCAAAGACACAACCTGCCAGCACCTCTCCTTATCTTCTCCCTCATCTCACCACAGCAATCTTCAGAGAAAAATAACTGCTACTTTACTTCCTCTCCACATCTCACACAGATTTCTCTTTAAACAACCTCCATAGTTGATCTGGATCAGGAATTCTGGGAAATGTAGCTCCAGCTTACACCATCATTGTTCACCTTTCAAAACGTGGCATTTATATTTCACTTTTTAGATCTTATTCTTTCTGAGTAAAGTGATAGAAAAACCATGCAACTATCCTACATAAGCTGAGAACAGACTAAACTTCTCCCCCAGAGAGAATATAAATTATTTTATCCAACTTTGAGTAATGTGCATTCCTTTCTAGCTGAATCACACTCACTCTTTGATAGCTTGTAACTTAAATACTGAGAAACAAGTTAACCACTATTAACATGTTTCATGAATGGGGGAATAAATGAAAGAAAATAATTGCATATACGTTTATGATCAATATATATGTGTATACATACATATACACACATACTGCCCATGTAGTATACACACATATACATAACATACAATATATAAATGCACAATGCATGCAATGTATATGCATATGTATATACACAAATACATGTGTATGTGTACCTGTGTTTGTGTATGTATGTATGTAGACACACATGTGTCAACTTGGATCATACAACTAGTTATAGGAAAAAGTACTGTACTTAAGAGTAGTTCTAACTTAAGTTGAATACACATGCACACACACACACACACACACACACACATACACACATGTGGGTTTTTTCCCCATTTTATATAATATAACTACCATAATCCATTGTTCCTGCAACTAGTCATATGGTCCAAGGTGGCATTTCCATCTTGCTTCTAACCCTACAGATTCTATTTTTCCTTTGCCCTTGTCTCATTCAGCTCAGGTTGCCATAATAAATACCGAAGACAGTGTGGCTTAAACAACAGGCATTTCTTCTCACAGTTCTGGAGGCTGCAAAATTCAAGATCAAAGTGCTGGCCAGTTTGGCTCCTGGTAAGGCCCTCTTCCTGGCTTGCAGACCACTGCTTTCTTAAATGTGGAGAAAAAGAGATTGCAGTCTCTTTGTCTTCCTCTTCTTAAAAGACAACAATCCATCATAAGGGCCCCACTCTCATGGCCTCATCTAACCCTAAGTACATTCTCCTAGTTCCCATCTCCGAATACCATTGCACTGGGGATGACGGCTTCAACATTTGAATTTCACCAGGGCCATAATTAAGTTCATAGTTGCCTTCATCAAGTAATCATCAGCTAGTAATGGATTCTCACCTAGTTGGGTGACCTAGACTTTTCTGCTTGAATAAACTTTTATTCCTGAATGAACTGTGATATTGACAGTCTTGCCCATATTGGATTGTTGCAGTTTTCCATTGACTTATCACAGGGCATGAAAGCATTTAAAAAAGGTCCCCGATAGTGTTTGCTCCATCTAGACATGCTCCATTTTACTTCCACTGTAGAGTACTAATCCAATTTTACCTTAATTACCGAGATAATCAGCCTCTTCTGTGCATGTTGATTCACTAGCATGAGGAGCCTGAAGTGACCAGGTGGCATTTTCATTTTCCAGTTCAATGGAACCATTGTTGTGACCCTAGGGAGAAATATCCTTCCCTTCAGAACTAAGAATCTGAAATTAGCAGAACTCAGAGTTGCAGTGATGAGCAGCAAAATCTTCACTAGAGGATCATTAGCAGCAATAGTGAAAGGAGCTATGTACATTTGCACAACATGACTCCTGGACTTGTTAATCCTAGATATGGGAGAATCAGCACCATATATAGGTCACTTATTCAAAGCATATCCTATGTCCCACTTATTCAGAGCATGGCCCAGCAATGTGTTACCACACAGGGAGCACTGTAACCAAGGCTTCAAAATTTCATTCCATTTTTCTACCAAGTTAGCTATTTTAGGGTGATGGAGACATGGCTATATCAGTGAACTACAAGAATGTAAGCCCATCACCACACATTCTATCCTATAAAGTAAAATATTGGTTGTAACAGAGACGTTATCAATAGGGAAGGCAAATCTCTATCTACTCCTGTGGGGATAGCATGCTGTCTCTTTTGTTTTAGAAGTGGTCCAGTATAACCAATGTGTCAGGTAGTTGACTGTCCCATCTCAGGGAATCATGTCATATTAAGCCCCCTCCCTTTTTTTTTTTTTTTTTTAGTTTATTTTGAGAAAGTGTACATGGGCCAGTGGGGGAGGGACAGAGAGAGAGGGAGAAAGAGAGAATCCCAAGCAGGCTCCACACTGCCAGCATGGAGAAGAGCCGATTATTGATCTCAGCTGCTGATGCTTTGATCATTTAGTAGTTTCTCTAGCTAGATAATCCTTGGTAAGTAGACATTCACTTTGATAAGCTCATACATTACAGTATTACAGCTGCTATGACAACGTTTTAAAGCAAGGATGGAAGGAGCTGGAGAAAGAGGCTGACATTCGCAGGAAAAGTTATCTTATCCATGTGATTATTATGATACCCTGCTGAGGTGCTGTGTGCTGAACGTTAACAAAGGACACGAATTTCTTTGTTCTCTGAACCCAGAGAGGTCTATCTACAAACCATTTCTACAGAAACCTTAATTGCCTAGCAAAAATATTAGACACTAGTCATGAATTAGAGAAAATTCATACCTCTATCCATCTATCTTTCTAGGCAAACTTGCAGCTCGGTACACTGCTCAGTCTTGCCCACTGGGAACGTGCCTTGGCCCTTCACCATTGTCCTTCAAGGTCACTTTTAGTGGTATTTTAGTGTTAGAGTTGCTGCTGTCCGTAGTTGTGATTTTCAATCAGGAGCAAAGAAGATTTGATGCATTTCTTTGTAGTCAATTAATTGGCTTCTGGAGCAGTATCCAATTTATCATTCACTTTTGCTACTTTCTTAACTTTGTCAAGTTGTTTTTGCATATGGTAACTATCTCCTAGTTTCTCCTTTTCCTCGGCATATATCTCTTTGGAGAGAGAAATGGTGAGATTCTTTCTTTTGAACTCTTGACTCTGAGTAGCCTTAGCAAGGTGAAGTTGTGTCACTTATTTATGATTATTGGGAATCTGAAAGCTGAGGTAGATTTTTTTTCAACAAAGTAGACCCTAGATATTATTCAAGGAATGCTTTGTGTGTGTTTATATGTGTATATGTTACTTTGCTATAGCAGAGCCCTGATATCTAGGGAAAGCAGAGAGGAACTCAAGAAGACGTTTGTACTTATACCTCAGCATGGCCTGTACTTAACAGATCCACACTGTGAGCTAAAGATGTCAGTAGGATTCTCAAGGAGCGATGTTCCACTTTATCCCTAAAAGTTATTTTGTTTTTAGGGGGCCTTAATGTAGTTAGGCCTCGGTTTGGTAGCCAAAAAATCTTAAATAGCTCTTGCAAAGTTTTCTGTTCTTTTCCAAGTTTATTTTCTTTTACTTATATTTATTAGTTTAATTGTGAAGTTATTTATGTATTTATTTGCATTTCTGTTCATCATTTCATTGGGTATTTCAAAGCTGAAGAAGTTAAACCAAAGAGCTCAAATCACTATATTGAATGAGATATCTTTTTGCTTTTTGAACCTAACTAAAGGTAGGACATTTAATTCTACCAACCGTGGTCAACCCTTAGAGTCTGGCAAGGTCTTCTGCATGTTGATCATACCACACAAGATTTTACATCTTTATTTCACCTTACCACTTAATAATCACAATCTGTATCTTTAATTAATTTCTTGATAATCATTTTAAATACTGTTAAGGACTGATATGTGAATGTAAGTCTTTGACATATTGCAAAAAAAAAAAGATAAAATCTTAAATAGAACAAATAAAATCTTAAATAAAATGGGGCGCCTGGGTGGCGCAGTCGGTTAAGCGTCCGACTTCAGCCAGGTCACGATCTCGCGGTCCGTGAGTTTGAGCCCCACGTCAGGCTCTGGGCTGATGGCTCAGAGCCTGGAGCCTGTTTCCGATTCTGTGTCTCCCTCTCTCTCTGCCCCTCCCCCGTTCATGCTCTGTCTCTCTCTGTCCCAAAAATAAATAAACGTTGAAAAAAAAATCTTAAATAAAATAAAATCTTAAATAGAAGAAAACCATAGGAACTTGGGGCATGGAAGCCAATTATTTCATCATCACTTATTGTCCTTTTTTGAATATTTGTGCTTTAAAGAACTGAGACAAAATGAAGATTTAAGAGGGAACATATATGGCAGTTTCAGTCTGTAAATGCCCTGTGGAGAAGGAAGAGTGAATTGAAGCCAGGGTTGTTATACACGCTGAGCATCATGTTTATAAGTTTAGAGAGGTGGTGGGTTTAAGACAATACCCAGTTCTGCATTTCACCAGTGAGCTATTTCACCAATGCTATGACTATCAACTAAAATATAGAGTTCTCCCTCTTCTGTATAGGACACAAGCTCAGGCAGGGACAAGGCGTTCAGATGAACCTCTGGTCTAAATAATGTAAGCAGATGCTTATGTTTGGAAATAGAATACCTGTCAGGTACTTTGAACTCAAATAGACCTCATGACTTTAAATAGAGGTAAAAGTAGTCAAGAGAATATTAAAAACTAATGGATGAATAAATGAGGTCGAGAGAAACGGATTTTAGAAATGTAGATGGAAATCTTTGGAGTTCACATTAAAATAATGATTCTAGATGAAAGTAATGGTTCATCCATAAACACGTAATCATAAAATGATTTTAATCCTGGTTAAAAAAAAAAATTTTTAACCTTTAAAAATGTCGCTTTTAGTTGTCCTCTGAATTCACTATATTACAAACCTATTGATGTGACCAACCACTCTGTAAAGATATAAATCTCAGGTGAGCTCAGAAATTATATAACCTTGCATCTTAAAAAACATCACTGAAAAGATGTACAAGGCCCCTATGAATAAAATCTGTTTACTTGGAGTAGAGGAAAAGGGACTGGCATACATTTCTGTGAACTCAAACTTTAGCTTGGGCTTTGCACTCTTAGTGTGAATTTTGCTTTCATTATTTCTAGGACATAAATAGCTCTGGACAAATGGGGTAGTATTGACTGAAAAAAAATTCTAATATATGCTGCTGGCAGAGACCTTTTTCCTTTGCAAATCTCATCAAGTAAAGGTTATATATACCCACTAAGAAAGCAGACACATTTTGAATACCTAAAGTAAAAGGAAGCACATATGTATCCATATGTATGTTTGTATGCACTTGTTTACATATGTGATATATATATATACATATATATATTATTTGCATATGTTTATGTGTCTATGTATATGCATGCATGTATTTATTATAATGCATGCATGTAAATACGTGTTACAGGGTATTAAAAAGAACCTTTCAGTTGCCTCTCATATGGGTAGTGGGGCCCAAAACGGAAGAAAAAGAGATCTGGCAACAACTGGGATCACACCTTTCTCAGACTGCTAGTAGACAAAATGTTTGACCTTGAGGGATTTGTAATGTTCATTCTATGAGGCAGTCATTTGCCTCTGTATGACGCAAATACTGAACCTTAAACAGATTCACTCATATAGATTGGGATGTCTCTGAAAAGAATAGTGAATATTTTTTAATTGAGATATAATTGACATGTAACATTGTGTGACTCTAAAGTGTACAGCATGCTGATTTGATACATTTATGTATGTCAGTATATTAATATATCCTTTCCCTTCTTCTTGACAGCCCTTTCCCTGCTTGTTGGATATCTGCATAGTGAAGGTTGTTTTTTTTTTTTTTTTTTTCCTGTTTAGCCAGTGCCTTCCTAAAGGAGGGAGGAAGAGAGAGGCAGCAAAGCACAGAGTGGGAATCACAAAGGAGCAATATGTAGGATTTGCTATTTGACAGGGTTAGGATGGGCGAATTTTCTTTGAGACTAGTGTTCACTTGGGAGGCTGGCTAGGCTTCAGTGATTTTGCCAGTTCCCCACGCAGGAGGATTGCTCAGAAGAAAGGAAAAAGAAGCAGGAAGCTCTGGGGAGTTGAAAGGTAAAAGCAGTTAATTCCACTTGGCTTTCCAAATCAGGGAACTGGGAAGTGGGGAGGCCCTCAAGGGACTGTGAGGGATTCTCAAGCACAGTCCACAAAAGGGCTAGCATTTGAAAAAAGAGTCTTGGTTGCCTTAGTGGCCTCCACAGTCAAGTTAGTGTTAGAGAAGCATCCACAGCTTGCAGTGAAGATAAATCTGAACTTTTTCCCAGACTACTAGCCTGCCCACTGGTGAAATGCTTAGAGGGGGGCAATACAGAAGGACAAAGACAGAACCTACTCCCATGTGAATTTTAGTCCCCTTGACTTCCTGAGATGGTAGGCAGGAGAGCTCTGAATCAAAAATGTGATTGGATTATTGCACTAGAAGCACTAAATTTTATTAACTGAAAGCAACCTGAAAGTTATAGAATCTGGCCAAAGTAACAGCTGACTTTAGAGATAAATATACATTTAGATGTAATGGGAAACAATGAATGATATTTGCTGAATAAAGATGGAAAGAATAGGCTGGAAAAAGAGGATAGGGACATTTTTACAGTAATTATACGAGACATGTTTTAAATATTTATTTCCTGCATATGCAACCTTTTTGCCATACAGATGAATTACTGTATTTAAAGAGTTGCTGCTTTAAAATAGCTAAGATAATTTATCTGGGAGTTTACAAATTAATATTCAGCATTGAAGCTTGTAATGCAGACCACCGAAAACTAAATGGTGGTATGGTTTTAATTTCATTCTGTCTTGTGGGCCAATTTTTCACAAACACACTCAGTAGTGAAAATGGAGGAATTCTGTGTGTATAGTCATGGACATACATACAGAAAACTGTACTTAGTATTTGAAAATAATCATGCACCATCTGAAAAGATTATAAGACCCAGTGGATAAGTGTTTACATCATAAAACCCACAAAATGTTGAAACAGGGAAATCGGTGGATGTATGCTTGTGATTCCTGCATTTTGAAGGTATGAATGCATTTTATAAAATTCCACAAAACACAAATATGAACTGTGTCAATATATTTTGTGTTATATATTACTGAGACCAAATCAAAGGAAAACTTGATTCTAGCATACCTTTTTTCTCATTTGATGATTCTTCACATAATACATTGCCTGTTGTGACTTTTTAATGTTACGCATTTCATTTTGGAAAATATGGATTATGAGTTGGGTAATACCTGTTACCACCTACCTAAGAGCGATGCTCAGTTGACTGGGATGGGGCTGGAGTGGCACCATATTGTATGAGAGCACGTCACCTACTTGCAAATTTTGTTCACTGTCTCTGCATTTAGATCTATGAACAAGCCAAAATAAATAATTTAAGGGACGCTTGGTGATTCAGTCAGTTAAGCATCTGACTCTTGATTTCGGCTTAGGTCATGGTCTCACAGTTGGTGAGATTGAGCCCTGCATCAGGCTTTGTGCTGACAGCATGAGCCTGCCTGGGATTCTTTCTCTCCCTCTCCCTCTCTCTTCCCTTCTCCCCAGACTCCTCACACTCTCTTGCTGTCTCTTTCAAAAGAAATAAACATTAAAAAAAGAATTTAAATTTAAAAGAATTTAAAATAGAATAACTTGAGCGACAATAAGAAGAGTAGGATCAATAATGTTTATTCTCTTCCTGGCAGATATGTGCTGTGTCTCTCTGTGTTGTCTTCCTGAGGGTTGTGTTTTGTTTTGTTTTTGTTTTTAAGTTTATTTCTTTATTTAGAGATATACAGAGACAGCATGAGTAAGGGAGGGGCAGAGAGAGGGAGAGAGAGAGGATCCCAAGCAGGCTCTGTGCTGCCAGCACAAAGCCCAATGAGGGGCTCGAACTCACGAAACTGAGATCATGACCTGAGCTGAAACCAAGAGTTGGTCAGTTAACTTACTGAGTTACTCAGGCGCCCCATCTTAGAGTTTTGAAAGAAACTAAGGTGGGTATGGTAGAGGAAGGAAAGAAATAAAGATAAGAAAATAAGATTAAACTAAATTATTTCTAGGCATAAGGCACTATTTTTGAAAAGTCACAAAGTAATGAGTGCTTTATAAATGAATGAATATTTAATATGTTTGTAAAGAAAGTAAAATTAGCTGTGTTAGACTGATGTGAGAAAAGTTGATTACTAAAATGTAATGATGAAAATATTGGGTGACTGTGAATGTATAGGCTAGTTTTTTTTTTTTTTTTTGCCTTCTTACCACTAAATGTATGAATAGAAAACTTTTTTTATTAATTTTTTAAATGTTTATTTATTTTTGAGAGAGAGAGAAGAGCATGAGCAGGGGAGGGGCAGAGAGAGAGGGAGACACAGAATCCAAAGCAGGCTCCAGGCTCTGAGCTGTCAGCACAGAGCCTGATGTGGGGCTTGAACTCAGGGACCATGAGATCATGACCTGAGCCAAAGTCAGATACTTGACTGAGCCACCCAGGCACTCCTTTTTTTTTTTTTTTTTTAAGAGAGTAAAAGGAAAGCAGTTTTCAAAGTACTTCTCTTTTATTTTTCCCTTAGGGAAGCCAGGCTATTAGAGAATTTAATTTGTTGTTGTTAATTTTATATCTATTTTCTATAGCTTCAGGTTTCTGTATTAAATTATGTCAGTCTCCTCTGAATGTCCTTGGTGGTTCCAAATAGTCTATTCTGTATACTACAGAACAGAGTTTCAGTTAGATAAATTAGTCAGAATGTCATATTTTCATAATTCCCATTTTCTCAAACTTTTCTATTAACAGCAACTCTCCCCCCCTTTTTACACAAATAAAATAATTTTCAGAGTAGAAAGAAAAGTGAATGAGTGTTTGAGTAGATATGAAGTCATAGTTCAGTTTCTTTTGGCTTTAAGAATAGATTTTTATTTTTTTTGAGAGAGAACACAGAAGCAAGGGAGAGGGGCAGAAAGGAGAGAGAGAGAGAGAGAGAGAGAGAGAGAGAGAGAGAGAGAATCTTAAGCAGTCTCTATGCCCAGCACGCAGCTAGATGTGGGGCTCGATCTTATGACCCTATAAGAGCTGAAATAAAGAGTACACTCAACCAATGAGCCACCCAGCTGCCTCCAAAATAGATTTTTTTTTTGAAGAAGCAGCTTCTTCATGAAAAGTGAAATCTTTTCAAAGATTTTTTTTGTAGAAGTAATATGTAATTCTTAAGGTAATGCAATAATTTCAATAGATGACTGTGTTATCTATGTAATCTCTCCATCTTTTTACATTAACCCATTATACTTACTAGTAGTCCTTGCAACCCAGGTGGCCACCATCTTGCTTTTTCTATGGTGATGCTATACCATGTTTTCCATTTAAGCAAGGTCAAACCATTCTCTCAAGGCATAAGCATCCTGGGAGAACACTAGTTCAGGCTAATATGAACCAAATGTTTTACTTTATAATAACAATAGCTGTCAAATTTGTGGGGAAAAGATGGTTTAACTTGCCATAGCTATTTCCATGGAGGGACGTTAGCGATGTTCAGCTTTTTTCTTCCTGACTAAATGTGCTGTGAACCTATTTCTATACCCTTGCTGAGGCCTTTCGATTGAACTCCTCTGGCTTCAGCTAATTTAATTCCTAACCAGCAGGTATTGCTAAAGCATGCTGTGTGCACATATTCTGAGCTTTGATGATACAGAGGGGAACAGGCAAAGAATCACCAAATCTAGATATGCATGCCATTCTTACTATAAATAGTCACATTATCCTAGGCATTCTGTTTCTTCTTAATTCTTTCTCTCTTTCATTCATCCATATAATCCTAATGTATAATTTTAATTTCATAAATATTTGGAAGGGTAATTTGGGCATGTGCATGAACTTTGGAAGGCAACTCTGAAATGGGCATTAATTATAAAAGGTCACTCTTGCTAGAGAGAAATACCCAGTAACCTATTAAATGATCCATGATGTCCTGAAATATACAGACAAAAATGGATCAACGTGGTAGGCCAGAGTGCATAGCCTTAAAGAAGTTACAGAAAATTTGTATGATTTTTTTCTTACCATCGTAAAAGTATTTATGCCACTAAGGAATTTAAGGAGCATATGTGTAGGTTAATGACTGATTATTTCCAAATGTCATTGTTCTTTTAGAAAAGAAATTAATACTACTGGTGAAATTTCTCTTGTGGTTCTTTTCAAACAAGCTATTCCAGAAAGACATTCAGACAATGGTGCCATGGAATAAATTCTGTTATTATTTAATTAATCATAAGTATTAAATATTTTAGTATAATTATATGCACAAAACCTCAGAATTACAGAGGTAGAATGTAAAATCTTTTATTGGTGTTGAAGTGCGATTTAAAATAGCCTTTAAAGAACTCTGGTATAGCACTCTCAGGCATAAGTATTTTCTGTATGCATCAATAATGAATACCCTTTTTTCCCTTCATCCCTTAAGTAGGGAAAGTTGTAACCCTGCCATTCTATTGTCTTATAGGCTAGCTGAGAGAGCCAAACACGTCGTCATCTCCTTTAAAGGGTTGGAAGGCAACTAAAACAATTCTAAGTGAACAACATTGTTGTTTAATTTTACATAATTATCTCTTGTTGATCCTAATATTTTAATAATATATGATTCATTTAGTATACAAAATCTGAGATATAATTAGTTTTGAATCAAAATGAGAATCTACCCAATGTTGATACACATTTTGTTTTTATTTTTTTATAATACAAATACACAGGATACATGAGTGGGGTTACTTACATTAGTAGGCAGAATTTAAATCTTATTCCAAAATGTTAGTATTCAGGAGATCTGTATATATTCCAGAAACTCCAGTCAATAATAGCATAGACAAGGGTTGCCTGGGTGGCTCAGTCAGTTGAGCGTCCGACTTCCGCTCAGGTCATGATCTCCCAGTTCCTGAGTTCGAGCCCCACGTCAGTCTCTGTGCTGACAGCTCAGAGCCTGGAGCCTGCTTCAGATTCTGTGTCTTCCTTTCTCTCTGCCCCTTTCCTGCTCCTGCTCTGTCTCTCTCTGTCTCTAAAAAATGAATAAATGTTAAAAAAAATAATAGCATAGACATGAGGCAATATGAAAATGAAAGCATTTTCCTTCACTGTGGCAAATGTGTAACTATAGAAGTAAATTATAAATATGTTAACTAAGTAAATAAAGGCACTAAAAATAAATCAATAGCTCCTTTATGATATTTAGATATTTTTTTACAAGTCAGTATAGAAAATATATAAGGATGTTATCTCTTATTGTCTACTTGGAAAACCTGAATATGAAAAGGGAATACCTGGAAGCATATTTTATGACAAAGGAGAAAAAATAGCTTTACTGGATGGGGACAGCCAGTTCTAAAGTGAGGGCTCTGCTCTTTGTCTTTCTCTTACTGACTTAACTTCACTTAGCATAATACACTCCATACACATCATTGTAAATGGCAATATTTCATTCTTTTTGATGGCTGAGTAGTCATCCATTGTGTATATATACCACCTTTCATTTATCCATTCATCAGTCGATGGATATTTAGGTTCTCTCCATAGTTGCTACATGCTGCTATAAACATTGGAGTGCATGTACCCTTTCAAATCTGTATTTTTGTATCCTTTGGGTAAATACCTAGTACTGCAATTGCTAGATCACAGGATGGTTCCATTTTTAACTTTTTGAGGAACCTCCATATTATTCTCCAGACTGGCTGCACCAGTTTACATTCCCACCAAGAGTGGGTTCCTCTTTATCTTCATCTTCACTAACACCTGTTGTTTCTTGTATTGTTAATTTTAGCTATTCTTATAGGTGTGAGAATGGTATTTCATCATGGTTTGGATTTGTATTTCCCTGGTGATGAGATCTGTTGAGCATCTTTTCATGTATCTGTGTGCCATCTGGATGCCTTCTTTGGAAAAGTGTCTATTCCTTCCCATCTTCTGCCCATTTCTTAACCGGGTTATTTGTTTTTTGGGTGTTGAGTTTGATAAGTTCTTTATAGATTTTGGATATTAACCCTTTATCAGATATGTCAATTATAAATATCTTCTCCAATTCTGTAGGCTGCCTTTTAGTTTTGTTGATTGTTTCCTCCACTTTGCAGAAGCTTTTTAGAAGATGAATTCTTAAAAATTTTGTTGCACAAATAGTTTATGCAAAGTAACAAAAAACATGAAGGGGCTGTTAGCTAAAAGAGCAAAGGAGATTAACAGATAACTCACTCATAACAGAGGAAAAATAGATGACAAATTCATGAAAAGTTTTGGCTATGCAAATAATTAATAATTAATTCAACTCTCAAATTAATGAATATTTTTACAATATATAATTCATAATGTTTCATCTTTCCACTGATGGTACAATGGAATTCATACAGATTTATTAACTTAGAGAGTAATTCTGTAGTGCTCAATTTGACATGTAGAGGAGAATTTTGTGTTGATGATGATGATGTGAAGTTGTGTTGATGATGATTACAATTTATTACAGAATGGTGCTAAGTGTTTACATACATTATTCTTTTAGCTTTATTGAGGTATAATTTAAAAATAAATTATGAGATATTTAGAGTGTACAACGTGATGATTTAACATATGTATACATTGTGTAAGGGCTCACATCCCCCCCAAAAAAAGTTAATTAATACAATTAGCAGCTCAAATATGTACCTTTGTGTGTGTGTCTGTGTGTGTGTGTGTGTGTGTGTGTGAGAGAGAGAGAGAGAGAGAACATTTAAGTTTTACTCTAACAAATTTCAATTATACAATATAGTGTTGGCAGTTGTAGTGACCATTTTACACATTAGATCCTCAGACTTGATTTACAATGGTTTTGATTTTGGTAAGAGGGCATTGTTTTAAGTTCCTGATTAAATTAAAATCATTACCAACATTTTAATGACAATTTAGGAATACTAATATCACATTCTTTATTGCTTAAACTACCCTGCCAGTAGTTACACGTAATCATGGAATGCTTGTAATTTAGCTCCAGAAAAAGTAAACCTCTGGTTTGTAACATTTGCCAATATTTTTGATGTAGGCATTCTTACTGTGTCTGGTTTTAAGAATCTAATAGATTAACAGTCCCTTCACAGAATTTCACAGTTGTCTCTTACAAACTAATACAAGCCAGCATAAGTATTCCACTGCATGTAACTTTTTTCTTTTATTTTTAAATAGCAGTGAATTGTTACATAAAAGATAAAATTAACATCCTTCTTTTAAATAAAATTAATTATACTTGAGAAGAAGTGGGTGTGAATATGGTTTATTTTTCACATTTAATATGTGAAATTAAAAGACTTTGAACTAATAGAGGCCAAGTTAGAAATAAACATCAAGTCTAAATTCATCTTTTAACACAGAAATTCTATTTGTAAGAAGTTATTCTAAGAAAATGAAAGTGGATGTGCAGAAGTTTTATCTACTATTAGATTCATTGAAGTATTGCATTTTTTAAACAACTCCTTGGAGAAACTCTGTATACATAGTAATAAGTATTATATTTCAATTGTATTATTGATTAATAGCATCCATTATATATTATATTTAAAGATATTATTTAAGGACATGACAGAATTATTGCAGCACACAGAGTGAAAAAAAAGTTATAGAATAGTTTTTACAGTCTTTTACTAGAAAGCTTTTATGTGTTTTACTTATTATGTGCATTTATCACAGATTTTACTATATATATGCGTGTGTGTGCGTGTGTGTGTATATACATACATACATATACACATACAGTATATACAATATATATTGTCTCTCCACTATATGCATAGATATATATTTATGTACTTTATATGTTGTAAACAAGAACATCTTCATGTGTTCTTTTTATTATTTCTATTTTCTTTTTATTATTTTTTTTTGGCAGAGGGGATTATTTGTCATTGTTTACTAAAGGTCTGTGTATATACACACATATAAACTTTATGATTCAGTAGTTTTACTCCCCATTATAAACTCAACAAATGTTTGCATATATTCAAAAAAGAGAAGTATAAGAATATCCATAGTAGCAATATTTGAAATCACGGAAATCTAGAAAAAGAGCCCAGCAGCAATAGAATAGGTAACTATAGTGCACTATATCCATATAATGGATACTGTATAGCAATGAGAGTGAAATGAAACAACATGGAAGAATCTCGAACATAATATTGAAGGAAAGAGGTTACCACAAAAGAATACAGACTGTGTCATTCCATATACATAAAATTTAAAACAGACAAGAATGTTATGTTAGAAGTCAGGACAGTGCTATAACTGGAGGGAGTGGTCTGTTTCTTGATCTGGATTCTGGTTACGTAAATGTTTATTACTTGCAAGTTTATTAAGTGGCACACTTAGGTTTTCTGTACTTTTCTATATGTATATTTCAGTAGGTCAGAAGGCTGATGGGGGTAAAATCAAGGTGTCAACAATGCTGTGCTCCTTTCTAGAGGATTAGGGGAGAACTCATTTCCCTGTCTATTTGGATTGTTGGCAGAATTCAGTTTCTTGACATTGTAGGACCACGGTACCCATTTCCTTGCTGGCTGTCATTGAGGGTCATTCTTAGCTACTAGAGGTCATCCACATTCCATGGTTTGTGGCCCCTTTTTTCCATCTTACAAAGCCAGCAACAGTGGGTCAAGTCCCTCTCATACCAAATCCTTCCTCCCTTTTCTCACATAGTTACAGTTGTCTCCAATCTCTGCCTTTCTCTTCTGCTTTTAAGGGCCCAGACAATTATACTGAACTCCCCAGATAATTAAGGATAATCCATCCATTTTAAGGTCTGTAACTTTACTTCTATCTGCCAAGTGTTTTTGCCATGTGAAGTAACACACTCCTGGGGTCCAGGTACCTAGCTGGGACTTAGATATCATTGTTTTCCATTAAGTTTTAAGTTAAAACCTTTCACTAAAGTATTTTTAAAACCATATCCTGATGAGAATAATTCAAGAATAATTATCTTTCTTTAGAGCCAGAGTCTTCCTTGGGACCTATACCATTTGCCCTCAGATTCATAAGCTACATGAGATCATACCAGAGTTTGTTCAAAGTGAACCTAGTATTTCTTTAAAAAGTGTTTAATTAAGCTTGGGAAACACTGGCTGCTATCCTCCCTCATGGGGAGTCATAATATGCATTAATATAGAAAGGTTCTGAGATATTCTGCAGTAAAGAAATTTTCTTAGTTGAATATACTTGAACATGAAACTTAACAAGAAGAGTACCCTGTGAAAGCTCTTAACATCACTCATAAGAAATGATTTTCCTTGATCTTGACATTAAACTTGACTCTTTAATATCTCTGAAATGATTTTTTCACTATATCACCACTATTATTGCCTTACTTTCTCTTGCTTTATTAAAAATATTGATTGTGCTTTTACTCTATTTTAATTGTTTTATATGTTCCATTTCTTCAGAATTATTATCCCTCTTTCACAGATGAGAAAACCAGAGTGAAGTAATGTCCCAAATCCCCAAAGCTAGTGGCAGAGGATCTTAACACATCTCTTGGCCTCCGTTTTTTTACCTTTCCCCAAACCATCTTCTGTTTTATGATGAAAGTTTCCTTCTAAAATTCTGATTTGATTTTTTTTGCTTAAAACATTTCCAACAAGTCCTTATTACCTATAAGCTAATGTCAGATGTGCTTAGTGTGGTAAAGAAAACACTTTGTAAACCTCTCCAGATGCTGTACTATGACGACCAGTATTTCTCCTTGTGAACATTGTTCTGCTCATCTTCTACTTCATACCTCCCTGTCTTTCCTCCATGTTCTTTCACTCTCTCTATTCCAAGTGATAAACTCCTATTCATTTTTACAGACCCACCTCAAATATCACCATGTCTGTGGAGTTGTCTCTCTCTCTCTAGATACAATTATGTGCACTCATCTGTGCTATTGTTTGGTGTGTGTTTGCTGATGTGAGTTTATTTTGTTTCTCTGTGTGCTAACTCAAAGAGGTATAGTATATATACTCTAATATATTATAAACCAGTTCTTCATCCATCCTCCCTTCCTAACTTCTAAATGACTTTATTTATTTATTTAGGCTACATCCTTTTTTATTTTTATTTATTTTTTTTAACTTTTTTTAATGTTTAATTATATTTTAGAGAAAGAGAGAAAGAGAGAGTGTGTGAGAAGCGGAGTGGCAGAGAGAGACAGTGGGAGACACAGAATCTGAAGCAGGCTCCAGGCTCTGAGCTGTCAGTACAGAGCCTGAAGCGGGTCTAGAACCCACAAACTGTGAGATCATGACCTGAGCCGAAGTCAGACACCCAACCGACTGAGCCACCCAGGTGCCCCTCGTTTTTATTTTTATTTATTTATTTATTTATTTAATTTTTTATTTACATCCAAGTTAGCATATAGTGCAACAATGATTTCAGGAGTAGATTCCTTAATGCCACTTACCCATTTAGTCCATCCCCCCTCCCACAACTGCACCAGTAACCCTCTGTTTGTTCTCCATATTTAACAGTCTCTTATGTTTTTGTCCTCCTCCTTGTTTTTATATTATTTTTGTTTCCCTTCCCTTGTGTTCATCTGTTCTGTGTCTTAAAGTCCTCATATGAGTGAAGTCCTATGATACTTGTCTTTCTCTGATTAATTTAGCTTAGCATAATACCCTCTAGTTCCATCCACGTAGTTGCAGATGGCAAGATTTCATATTTTTTTGATTGCTGAGTAATATTCCATTGTAAATATATATACCACATCTTCTTTATCCATTCATCAGTTGATGGACATTTGGGCTCTTTCCATACTTTGGCTATTGTTGATAGTGCTGCTATAAATATTGGGGTGCATGTGTCCCTTCAAAACAGCATACCTGTATCCCTTGGGTAAATATCCAGTAGTGCAATTGCCGAGTCATAAGGTAGTTCTTTTTTTTTTTTTTAAGGTAGTTCTATTTTTAATTTTTTGAGGAACCTCCATACTGTTTTCCAGTCTGGCTGAACCAGCTTGCATTCCCACCAACAATGCAAAAGAGATCCTCTTTCTCTGCATCCTCACCAACATCTGTTGTTGCCTGAGTTGTTAATGTTAGCCATTCTGACAGGTGTAAGGTGGTATCTCATTGTGTTTTTTTTTTAATTTTTTTTTTTCAACGTTTATTTATTTTTGGGACAGAGAGAGACAGAGCATGAACGGGGGAGGGGCAGAGAGAGAGGGAGACACAGAATCGGAAACAGGCTCCAGGCTCTGAGCCATCAGCCCAGAGCCCGACGCGGGGCTCGAACCCACGGACCGCGAGATCGTGACCTGGCTGAAGTCGGACGCTTAACCGACTGCGCCACCCAGGCGCCCCTCTCATTGTGGTTTTGATTTGTATTTCCCTGATGATGAGTGATGTTGAGCATTCTTTCATGTGTCGGTTGGCCATCTGGATCTCTTTTTTGGAGGAGTGTCTATTCATGTCTTTTTCCCTAAATGACTGTATTTATTCACCATTGATAAGTGAACACCATAGTCAGTTACTTAATTAAGAGATTGGAGATATTTTCCCTTTTTTGGTGGAGTCAACTTTGTTAAAAGAAAACTTTATTTAAAATGATACTTCATTTCTCATAGTGAATTTGCAGTTATTTTTAATATAACTGATGCCTCTACCACTTCTCCAAATTAGATGGTGAGCTTCTCAAGGTTAAGGGCAGAAACAATGGCTGACTTATCTTTTGATCTTCAGCTCTTGATCTTTCATGTACTGTGTATGACTCATAAATAATATGTGCTCATTGTGGGGGGCTGGGATCCAATATAGTGGCAGAGCAAAATCCTGAACATCTACACACCAAATTACAGCTACATATGGATCATTCCCCTCTGAAACAGATCTGAAAACTAGATGAACTGTTCTCCACAACAAAGGATAAAATAAAAGTGTATCCAGATGTATAGAAAAGGTAGAGACTGCCTCACAAAAAAACCCTACCTACCTTACCAACACACAATAGGGAGGAATCTCACAAAACAGGCATTTCTGGAGAAGCAAGAGGTTGGTACCCCACATGGGGCACGATGGCCCCTAGGATCTGTACCAGAAGTATGAGCCCCTAGAACATCTGACACAGAAGACCAGTGGAGCTGATGTATGGAGTTCCAAAGTGCTCTAAGAAACTGAGATTCCTCTCTTGGAGGGCATATGTATGATCTTGTTCACCTGAAATCCAGCAAAAACTTTGAAAAAGTTTGAAAAGTACCTAGATTATATGTATGGAGATTCATTTGCTGATCTGGGGACATCAACTGGATGGATAGGGGACAGTTGAGACAGTTCCCAGGGATGTAGGTCCTGGTGGACACCATTTTTCCACTCTCCACACAGTCTCCTAGCACAGGCATGTGAGCTCAGATGTGGCACACATGCACTGCCGTGCCAGGACAAATTGGAGCAAGTGGTGGCAGCTCTTGCTGAGCCTGGAGAGCACAGGTGGTTGCAGCACTCCTCTGCTCCCTGGCTGGGGTGCAAGAATGTGAATGGTCATGGAACTCTCCTACTGCCTAGCTAAGGCCTGAAAGTGTGAGCAGACAGGACCTTCTCCCACTCCCAGCCTAAACCCTGCACTCATGCATAGACAAGTCACACTCTTTCTGCATTGCCGAAGCTGGCAAGCATACCCCACCCACTACACTTTCCAGTTGCCTTGCTTAAGCTAGTGGATGTGTGCAACCCACTCAGGGGACTCCCTTTATTGCCTGGTCCTGGTGGCCAAGAGGGCTGGTGTTCCATAGTACCATAGGACTTTAACAATGAAAATGACAGTCCTTGGCATCCCACCACCTCCAGGGCATGGCACAGACCATAGACTAAAACACAACCCCAGTCTTCCTGTGCAAAAGGCTTATTTACTTAGCCTGGGGATTCAGTCTAAGGACAGGCTTCAGGTTTCCCACACATCTAGAGGCTAAGGAGGTGCTCCCAGGAAATCTAAGCAGGGAGACGTGATCCTTGTGCATCCCCTAGGCTTTACTACAGTTCAACAAGACTTTCCATAAAGGAGCTTATACATTCATTTGGAGCCCCAATTGTGGCACATGTTGCACAGAAGGTACCTCCAGATCTCCTGGTTTTGAGGTCAGCAGGTATTACCATTGCAAACCCACAGGACTATACTTATTTGCAACCTTTAAAACTGATGTCTGGGGTTCTGACTTCAAATCTGAAACCAGGTACTAAATGAAATTCTTCTCCTTGGCTCACTGACACGTCTTGGAATACCCTCAACAACAAGGGCATATCAAAAATAATCAGGTGGTTTAGACATTCACAAAGGTTTGAAAGACAACCAAGAGCAAGGGCAAGGTTGTACAAAAAGGATCAGTAACCATTCAAGGGCACTCACTCGATATAGAGGGCTAGCTGTTTTGCCTAATACATAGAAACAGAGTCAAGCAAAATAAGGGAAAAGATAAATATGTTCCAAATGAAAGAGCAAGACAAAAACCTCAGAAAAGACCTTAATTATAAAGAGATAAATAGTTTACCTGGTAAAGAATTCAAAGCAATGATCACAAAGATTCTCAATCAAACTTGGGAGGTGAATGGATGAACATAGTGAGAACTCCGACAAAGAGAAAACAAAATATTAAACAAGTGGCAAGGCTGAAGAATATAGTAACTGAACAGAAAAATGTGCTAGAAGGGTTCAACAGAAAATTTGATGAAGTAGAATTGTGAATTAACAAGCTGGGGGAAGAAAAAAAAAGCATTGGAACTTACCCAGACAGAACAGCAAAAAGAACAAAAAAGAACTTTAGAAAATGAAGAACTTTAGAAAATTTTAGAATATAAGGGACCTCTGAGACAACATCAAATAGAATAACATTTGCATTATAGGGGTTCCAGATGGAGAAGAGAGAAAGAGGTAGAAAATTTATTTGAAGAACTCAGAGCTAAAAACTTCCCTAATATAGGAAAAGAAACAGACATCCAAGTCTAGGAAGCCAAGAGATTTTTAAGTAAAATGAACCCAAAGAGAGCCACACTAAGACACATTATAATTCAAATGTCAAAAGTTAAAGATAAAGAGAGAATCTTAAAGTCCTGAGAGAGAACTTGTTACATACAAGGGAAACCCCATAACGTTATCAGCAGATTCCTCAACAGAAACTTTGCAAGCCAGACAGGAGTGCCACAACATATTCAAAGTACTGAAAGTAAGAAAACTTCCCACCAAGAATAATCTACCTAGCAAGGTGACCATTTAGATTTGAAGAAAAGATAACGAGTTTTCCAGAGAAGCAAAAGTTAAAGGAATTCATCACTACTAATTCAGCCTTACCAGAAATATTAAAGGGACTTCTGTAAGCTGAAAAGAAATAGGACTAATTAATGACAAGAAAACATAAAAAAGTAGAAATGTACTGGAAAAGGTAAATATATGATAAAGTGGATTAATCACTTATAAAACTACTAAAAAGGTTAAAAGACAAAAGTAGTAAAATCAACTAACTCTATATTAGTTAAAGGAAGAGATAAAATAAAAAAATGTAAAATACATTTTTTTATTTTATCTGACTGACTAGATAAAAACACAAGATACATCTATACTCTAGAAACTCTCTTCAGAAGTAAAGACACACATGGACTGAAAGTTAAGGGATGGAAAAAGATGTTTCATATAAATGGAAACAAGAAAAGCTAGAGTATCTATACTCTGATATCAGACAAAGTAGACTTTAAAACAAAACTGTTATAAAAGACAAAGAAAGAGGGGCACTACATAATTACAGAAGAGTCAATCTTGCAAGAAGATATAACATTTGTAAATATATATGTACCCAATATAGGGCACCAAAATATATAAAGCAAATATTAACAAACCTAAAGAGAGAAATTGACAGCAATACAATAATAGCAGTGGACTTTAATACCCTACTGACATCAATGGATCTATCATCCAGGCAGAAAATCAATAAGAAAGCATGGGCCTAACTGACACTTTAGAACAGACGGACTTAAGAGATATATGCAGACTATTCCATCCAAAAGCAGCAGAATATATATTCTTCTCAAGTGCACATGGAACATTCTCCAGGATAAGTCACATGTTAGTCCACAAAACAAGTCTTAATAAATTCAAGAATACTGAAATCATATTAAGCATCTTTTCTGAACAGAATGGTATGAAACTATAAATCAGTTATAAAAATAAATCTGAAAACACTAAAAACAAAAACAAAAAACATGGAAATAAAGCAACATGTTATTGAACAAGTATCAGTCATAGAAGGTATCAAAGGAGAAGTCAAAAAACAACTAGAAACAAATGAATAAAAATATAACACACTAAAATGTATGCGATGCAGCAAAAGTGTGCTCAGGGAAATTCATAGTGATACAAGCCTACAAGAAACAAATGAAATCTCAAACAATTTATCTTCACACCTAAAGAAACTAGAAAAAGAACAAATGAAGCCCAAAGTTACTAGAAAGAAGGAAATAAAAATCAGAGCAGAAATAAATAGAATAGAGACTAAAAAGACAATAGAAAAGAACCAATGAATTAAGAGCTGGCACTGGTAAAAAATAAAATTGACAATCCTTATCTAGGTTCGCCAAGAAATAATGAGAGGGTTCAAAGAAATAAAATCAGAAATGAAAGAGAAGTTACAACTGATACCACAGAAAAACAAAGGATCAAAAGAGACGACTGTAAACAATCATATACCAACAATTTGAACAACTTAGGGAAATGAATAAATTCCTAAAAATTTACAATCTGCTATGACTGAACCATGAAGACATAGAAAATCTTTATAGAACAATTACTAGTAAGGAGATTGAAAAAGTAATTAAAAACATTCCAACAAACAGAAGTCCAGGACCAGGTGGCTTCACTGGTGAATTATACCAAATGTTCAAAGACTTAATACCTGTCTTTCTCAAATCCTTCCAAAAAAAAAAAAAAAAAAAAAACAAAACAAAAAACAAACAAACAAAAAAAAAAAACAAAAAAACAGAAAGAAGGGAAAGCTTCCAAAGTCATTTTATGAAGTCAGCATTACTTGTATACCATAACCAGACAAGGACACCACACAAAAAGAAAATTACAGACCAATATCCTGATGAACATAGATGTAAAATCCTCAACAAAAATTAGCAAGCTAAATTCAACAGTACATTAAAAGAGTCATACACCATGATCAAGTAGGATTTACTTCAGGGATCCAAGGATGGTTCCATATTCACAAATCAATCAACACGGTATACCATGTTAACAAAAGGAAAGCTAAAAATCATATGATTATCTCAAAAGACGCAGAAATAGTTTTTAACAAAATTCAATATCTATTTATGATTTTTAAAAAAGTCCTCGGGGCGCCTGGGTGGCGCAGTCGGCTAAGCGTCCGACTTCAGCCAGGTCACGATCTCGCGGTCCGTGAGTTCGAGCCCCGCGTCGGGCTCTGGGCTGATGGCTCAGAGCCTGGAGCCTGTTTCCGATTCTGTGTCTCCCTCTCTCTCTGCCCCTCCCCCGTTCATGCTCTGTCTCTCTCTGTCCCAAAAATAAATAAACGTTGAAAAAAAAAATAAAAAAGTCCTCAACAAAGTGGGTATAGAGGGAACATACCTCAACATAATAAAAGCCATGTATGACTAGTCCACAGCTAACATCATTCTCAGTGGTGGAAAGCTTTCCTCCAGGGTCAGGAAAAAGACAAGGATTCACACTCTCCCCACTTTTATTCAACATTGTATTGGAAATCATAGCCAGAGCAATTAGGTAAGAAAAAGAAATCGAAGGCATACAGATTGGAAAGGAAGAATTAAAACTGTTACTATTGCAGATGACATGACTTTATTTAGAAAACCCTAATGACTCCACTAAAAATTGTTAGGACTAAAAAATGTATTCAGAAGAGTTAAAGGGTGCATCCACTGCTTGTAAACTGTGAAAATTTCACATGAATACACATGCTATATAAATTGTATAAAACAACAAAACAGAACAATTTTTATCAGAGACTTTTCAAGGCAGGTTTAGAATCCTAACATCTGAGTTACATTCTGGAAAATTCATTCTTGAGTTTATATGGAAAGAATTTTAAATATGATTACAGATATATCATAAATATCCTGATTCTAAAGCCAAATCTCTCGTTAAACATAAGAGCCAAAGAGTAAAAAGCTGGGCTTTTGATTTTGTTACATATGGTGTTTAGATTTTTGCATAAAACACTTATGCAAAGATTCCCCAATATGGAAACATAATTTTGTGAAAAATTAAAAATATGTATAAAGGTACTTTTTTACATAAATGAATTTAAATTAAACAGGTACATCTGTTTAACATGGAAACTTACGGCAGTTGTTTCATTTTCTGAAGCTGTTCGCAACAAGGGTTATTGAATAAAAATACTTTAAATGTAATTTTTAGTTTAATTTTCCTAAACAGATTGGGTGCCTTTAAGTACCAAATGCCATAGCAAAGCTGATTAAAAAACATCAATTTACATTATATGGGCAGTTTATTAGAATTGCAAATTTAAGTCCAAGCATTTGACAGTCTCCGTCCTTTCCACATACTTAATAAACCAAAATTGATGGGTCTGTTGCACTTGAGAAAAACTAGAAATTGGGATGTTTTATTAAGGATTCAGTTCTAATATAAAAACCAATGCCTAACTTGATGTCCATTCTCTGGCAGCAGTAATTTTTGTCAGCATTGCTATAACTTAATGCAGAGAAAGGAAGAGCACCTCTGAAAACCATAACATCATTTCTTTTCTGCTTTGTTCACATTACATTCTCTTTTCTAGTGTTAATTGTAGCTACATCTAAACTCCCTAAGCTGCCATTTACTATGAATCATAATGATCAATACACAATTTTCAACCTTCTTCTCACTTATTATTGTTAACAATCCTATTTGAAAGCACCCCTATCTATGAGCAAGATGAAATTATGTTAATTCACTCCCAGAAGCTGACAAATGATAACATAATCAAATGGATCTATTCTTCCTATGTTTTTACATTTGGAATCAAGGATGCATATTTAAAGGAAGACAGCATTCTAATCCATCACTGCCATAAGAAATTAATGCAAAATTATTAATAATCTCTGACAAATGAATTTTTAGCATGTCATATACATTTTTCTTTATTATATTGATTTCTTTTCATTAGTTCCTAGGCAGTTCACAATTAAATTTATTTCCTCACCTTAAGCCCAACAACTTAAAAATATGTGCAGTGAAATGTTGAAAGGCATCCAGGCTTTCAGATACTTACATAGTGAAGTAAAAATTTGTTTGTCCCATTTCCCCTACCTCTCTTCCTTTTAACATACTTTTGCCTGAGTTGAATGGTTATTTTGTTCTTTTTGAAAACCAGATTTTGCTTTAGGACTAGCACTGACTTTCTCTATTAAGTTCTAAGTCCCTTGCCAAAATGTTGTTCTCCTAAGCTCACAGGTTTCAAAACCCCTCTATGCTAACATTATTTCAGAGATTATAAATTCTTTGACAGTACTGGATTACTAGATGATGACATCATGAAACTATCTGCATATATTTACTGTTACCAGTAAATTGTCATATTGGGATAAGTGCCCTGACTGACTCCTCTGTCTGTTTTTTGTTTTTGTTTTTGTTTTTTTAGAGAGAGAGAGAGAGAGAGAGAGAGAGCTCTAGCAGGGAAGGGGCAGAGAGAGAGGGAGACAGAATCTGAAGTGGGCTCCAGGCTCTGAGATGTCAACACAGAGCCTGACATGGGCTCGAACCCTCGAACGGTGAGATCATGACCTAAGCCAAGTCAGATGCTCAATCAACTGAGCCCCCCAGGTGCTGCCTCTGCCTGTTCTTATACTCTGGTCATCTTGTAGCATGATGCTTCAATAGGGCATTGTATGTTTCTTTTTGTGTTTTGCTACTGAAATCATTACTGCATTTTATTTTTGCCAGGCTACCCCTTATGGGATAATTAAGGAATGTTAATATGTTTCCATAGCAAGTACTTTAATGCACACTTAGCATTAATCTTAGAAAAAGGTTTTGGAATTAACATGACACATTTTTATAGTCAGTGTCATAGGATTCTTGAATTCAGTCTCTCCCAATTTGAGAACGGAGAGGATTTTAAGTAAATAGTTTTTAAAATTAGAATCGATTTAAGGTTTTCAATTAAATTACCTTCTATGTGTAAGGGAGGAAAGCATGCTTTTATTCATTAATTCATATAACAACTACTACTTTAGAGCCAATTGTGCTCAGATCTATCTAGATACAATAAGTGAATTACCAATTTAGATAGCAAAAAGTCTAGTTAGTAGGAAATTTCCACATTTTAAGCAAAAAATAATGGCATCTTATTCTAGGAAAGTCGCAATAAAGTTAAGCATATGGATTCGGGATATATTTGACTATATATTGCTAGGATTTACCAATGAATTGGATGTTGGGACATGAGAAAGGTCCAACACAGTAACTCTTAAGTGAAGTTTTTAGCACCTGAGATGGGGAAAATGATATTGTGGGGAGTAGGTTTGTTGGATTAAATCAGGCTTTCATTTCGGATGTAATTATATTTGAAATACTTCTTCAATATCTAAATGTAGATGTCAAGAAGAAGGTAGACATAACTGTCTGGAGCTCAGAACAGAAGCCAGGACTAGAGATATATTGGGGGGGGGTTGGATAACAACCTTACAGAAATTACTTAAAATCATTAGGAATGATGAAACTACTTTAAGTAAATGATGTAGGTAAAGAAGAATAGAAGCTCGGAGAAACCCCCAAATCCTGGCAGAACATTAATGTTTAGGTGTCAGATCAATAGGAGACAGAATTGCTGAGGTAGTAGTGACAAGAGTAACAGCAGCAACTATGACATATTGTGTCCTTATTCTAAGCAGATCTGTATCCTAAGCATTTTACAGTATTTTAGAGCACCTATTTAATCCTCATGGTAACCAAATGGAATGTGCACTATTATCATCTTCATTTTGTTCAAGGGGAAGCTAAGGCACAAAGAGGTAAAGGGACTTTTCCGGGATGAAGTAAGATACTGTTTGTTCATTTTTTAATAAGGAGACCCTGTGTTCTGATCTAGTAGACAGATAAATTGCTAATGTAAGAAAAAGATTAACTGTTAAAATCATGTCCTTGCACAGGTAGAAAGGAAGAAAATCCAGAGTCCAGAACTTAAGACAAAAGGTTGACTTGTCAAGAACTCAGTGTAATTGGAGGGAAGAAACAATGAATAAATGTGCTGTATGAGTATATTGTGGATATAGAGTTTTTATATAGGAACATAGTTCCATTTTGATTGCCTCTGTTTTTTCCTTGTTGTTGTTGTTTTAATGGAAATAAAGAGGACTGGTTTGTGAAGGCAAGCCTGATCATCATGTAGGTTTTGCATCCAGGGCCCTGAATGCCCTCCATTCAATAGAACAATGTGTCACAAATAGCATATACTCATCAAGTATCTGTGGCAGGAATTTCTGTCTCCAAGGACCCTTGACTCTAGACATGAATTAATTAAATGCTCCAGGTGAAAGATAGATAAAATTCTATCAAAGCTCAAAGTGTGCATTTAAACCCAATGATCTTGAAAGGTTCATGAAGAAAAAAAATACATTTCAGCTGACACTTTTAGAATGAATGAGATTTTGATGGGTCAAATTTTGAGAAAAAGGTTTTCCAGATGGAGATGGGAGGGTGAGGAAAGTCATGACCAGAAGTAATAAAGCTGATCTGGATTAAAAGTAGGATTAATAAGGTTATATAGTAGGGTATAATTCACATACAATATTAAGGACAGATTGTGAAGGGCCTTGAATATCACGCTGAGTATGGGCCTTGAATATCACACTGAGTATGGATTTATTTTGTAATAAACCGAGAGACTTGGGAGGTTTTTGAACAGTAGAGTGATTAGATAATATATCTGAAAGTAGATAATGAGCTTTGCTGTTTGGTAATTTGGAATGTATGATATTTTAATACCACTGAACTTATCTAGCTACACTTAAGGTTGGTGTAATTTTCCTTATATTTATTATCCTTTCTATTCTGAGCCTAGGGCAACACTTGAGGACAATGCTCTTTTGTACAGTTGTCAAGGATGTCCTAGATATAGGTGTGTTTTTTTTGTGTGTGTGTTAAAATCTAGCTAATATTTTAACCACTTAGCATCCTAGGCTGATTTTCATTTTGAAAAATGTAATTCCAAAGGGATTCTTGTACACTAAGAAAGCTCTGATGATTACTGTTAGCAAGCTAAATACACATTTCTATAAATGTTCAATTAGACCTACTGACTAAAATAAATTTTTGATTTACATATAATAACCCAAACAAAGAGTTCAGTAAAACAGATGTTTTCACCAAAAGAAGTGTTTGACCTCTTAGGATAAAATCAAATAAAATTTATTTTATGAAATTATTCATCATTGTAGTTTCATTTCTTCATATTTAGAAACCTCATATACAAGTTAGAGAACCCTCAATAGTCATTTTCTTTCAGAAGTACTTCTGAAGTCAAAAGCACCTTTTGTCGCTCCCTTCACTATCCTGACATCCAGGCATTTGCACACAGTTAATTTTGTGCTATAAGAGAAGTTGCCCTCCATGAATGTATTTGAGATTATTATATTAACACCGAAACTGAAATTTTTTGTTTATCACCAATGAAAAGTCAATTCTCAGTAGTCTTCTTCAGGAAAGGAATGAGGCATGTGTTCATTAATGCACTCTGTTATCTTCTTTTTCTTGTACCAAGGAGAGCAAAAAGGCTGACTTCCTGAAACTACTGACCATAGTCAGGAGTCCAGTCAATAAAAAGGGAAAATTGTTTTCTATAAACACATGACCACAATTTGTATAGTGAATACGTGATTTTAACCTGTCAATTGGTATATTTAACAGGTAGTGCTTGATTATATATTATCCATTAGAGATTGTATTAGGTACTAGAAATAGAATTGAATAATACTTAACACTTTTCCTTAAGGAGCTAATGCCCCAGTGGGGACAATAATAGGAGAAAGAATCTTGGAAAATCTGCTCCCCATTGCATTCTAGCGTTTCAAACTTTTGTTTTCTGAACTATTTGTTAAACACATTTTGATCATACACACACGTACATGTGTTGGGGGTGGCACTGAATTGTTCAGGCCCGTTAATGAGTCTTCTAGGTGTTCTTGAATCATTTTTCTAATTATTAATGGCTAATAACAATAGTTTACATTTAATGAACACTTACGAAAAAGCCCATAATCTAAGTGATTCATCTGTGTATTTTATTTTCACAATTAATCAAAGTGTGCATCATTATTATCCTCATTTTATAGACAAAACCGAAGACACTAAAGGTTTTAGTGACATGCTCAAAGTCCCATAAGGTATTCAGTTACAGAACCATGTTTTGATAGAGCCCAATAAATTTAGCACACAATTTCAACTAATTTAATTGCACTATTTCCCTGGAACAGAAGAGACAGGTCATTAATTCTGTTATCTATGCATTAAAATACTTAGGAAATAGGTAGATGGTATTCTACAACTCCCAGAAACTATCTTTCTGTAGACTCTGTTTTTGTAGTATATATGCTATCCATTATTTCCACTGTCAGATAACATGTTGTTCTAATTGGTGGCACTGCTATTTCTAATTCTTATTCTTCTACTGGGGCTCTAGTACTGGGTGCAAGAAATATTTTCACTCATTCATTCATCCTTAAATTTATTAAATGTATTTATTTTGTACATCCCACTTGGTAAACACCATTGTAGATCCTATACAAGTACTATGATAAAGAGAGGCATAAAAAACATCTCCTGCACATACCAGTTCTGCTCACAATTGGGAATGAAAACAAATATGGAAACAAATCATTATGCAGTCATATAAGTTCTCTATAAGAAGTCTCATTAAAGTGTTATTAGAAGATAAAAGAGATGGGGTGCCTGGGTGGCCCAGTCGTTTGAGGGCTGACTTCGTTTCAGGTCATGATCTCCTGGTTCGTGGGTTTGAGCTCCACATCAGGCTCTGTGCTGACAGCTCAGAGCCTGGAGCCTGCTTTGGATTATGTGTCTCCCTCTCTCTCTCTGCCCCTCCCATGCTCATGCTCTCTCTCTCTCAAAAAATAAATAAACATTATAGAAGATACAAGAGATAGCAATTTATGCTCAGCAGGAGTGTCAGTGAAGATCTTATAGAGATGAGGATTTAAGCTGAAACTTGAAGGTTTAGAATTAATTACACTAGAGAGAAAGGGAAAGGGGTATTTCCATTGGAAATGAAATGAAAGAGCCTGGATGATTGGTCTAAGAACAAACTGGCCAAGGTGATGAGAGCAAGGAGTGGCAGAGTGGGGCCAGGGGTGGAGAATGAGAGCAGCAAAACAGGTTAGAGCCACAACTGAGGAAAGTTTATCTTGCAGATATATGCACATGACATTATGAGTTTTCTATTTCAAACATCACCCCATTGAGCCAGCTGAAGGATAAACTGGAGGAGAAAGTAACCAAAGGTAAACACAAGAGCAGGAGCACTGTCTTCTCATTACGTCAGCTGTTCCCCATCAGTGTCCTTGCTCATCAACCTCAGGGTTTATCCCAAACCTTTTCCACTCTCTCCAAGCATCACCCAGTCCATGCCACATTTGGACAAGGTCAGAAGATTGTCACCTCTTCTTCCTGGAGAAAAGAGCCATTACACACCCACTCTATCAACTTCCTGCTTCTAAACAAACTTTATTATCTGATTCTACCTATAGCTCATTCTTTATTTCCCATCTCCTGATTAGATTTTGTTCTCAACTTAATCACCTCTTGGCTTCACAGCAGCCTCTCTCTAACAAGTACTTTTTCTCTCATAGGTTTGCCCTGTCTCTTTTGGCTCATTTCCTCAGCCTACTATGGGCTTGAACTATGCTAAAAACAAAATGAAACAAAACAACAAAGTAAAAATCCTTTTGATGTACATGCTTCCCTAAGCCTTGTTCTTTCAGCGTCCTCTTCAAAGCCAGACTTTTCAGAGTATGCCAAAGAAACTTACTTTTACACTTCCTGTCCTGCCATGCTCTCCCCAGTTTACTGCAAACTTTTTCTCTTTCCACCAGTACACAAAAATTAATGAACTGTTAGCTGTAAACTTCAGTGGATGCATCTCAATCATTTAGGGCTTTCTGCTACTCTCTCCTGACATTTTTCTTCCTACTTTTTGTTCTACCTCTAAGTTTCCTGTACAGATTCTGTCACAGTATCATGGTCCAGGTGGTCTTGATGATGATATAAATTACGACAAAGACTATTTATCCGACAGACTATTAGATAATAGTGTTTTGACAAATGTATATAGCTGGCCAGCAGTTGGGGTCTGAGAAAGCCTGATTTGTAGCATTTGTGAATTTCTATAATGTAATTATTCCTGCCAGGGCCAATTTCAAGCTACCATTCTGAGGTGAATTAGCACATGAAATTCCTGAAAATTTAACAAATGTCTCCCACAAATCAGTGAAGGCCATCCCTAGCACACAGTTGGATTAAGAGATTGGATAGAAATTCAAGGCCATTCTGGCAGGAATTACTTAGGAGAAAAGTAGCAGTTTTAACATTTCTGTCTGAATTTATCTCCAATAATATTTTAATAAATACTATACCATTTTATTTTTATTGCTGTTTTACTTTAATGCCGCTTCTCTGTTTTCATCATATTAGAAGTAGTTCTTTCCCTCTTATTTATGCTAGTCTCTTACATTATAACTAGATTACATTATAACTAGACAGATTTCACATCTGTCACCCTGTTGTACCATCTACACTGGGAGTTGGAGCCAGCTCCTGTAGTTCACAGACACAGAAAGATACATGGATTGTACATGGGCATGGTGGAATCACCATACATTCTTCTGCTTGAATCTTGACCAAGTGTTCCAGAGTTGACTCTAGGAATCTGGGTCTAGATACTTCTTACTGCCAACATTATCTTAGCGCAATGGCAGCTGTTTAAAAAGAAGAATAAAACCTAGAAGTCTACCATGGCCCAGAAAACAAAACAGGAAATACAAAGGCAAAATAATATACCTATCATAAAAAAATTCTTGTATACTTTATACAGTAATGAACACCAACAAAAACTTGCTTTTATTGCATTTACCTTATTTACAAAATAATCATACATATTTCAAACTCTACAAGGGGTTTAGAAAGAAAAGTATGATTCTCTTTTCCTTTTGTTCCCAATCTTAGAAGTTTTGTTTTAAACTTATACATTTTTTATTTTTTTATTTTATTTTATTTTATTTTTTTAACGTTTATTTATTTTTGAGACAGAGAGAGACAGAGCATGAATGGGGGAGGGTCAGAGAGAGAGGGAGACACAGAATCTGAAACAGGCTCCAGTCTCTGAGCTGTCAGCACAGAGCCCGACGCAGGGCTCAAACTCACGGACCACGAGATCATGACCTGAGCCGAAGTCAGATGCTTAACCAACTGAGCCACCCAGGTGCCCAAACTTATACATTTTTAGATCTGTTTCCATATAAATACAAATAAAAATACCCACAAAGAGATCATTTTTAATGTAGATGGATTCAGCAAAAGAGATTATTCTGAAGCTAATCATTTTTCATTAAAATTTTATTATGGACATTTTTCTGTAATATACACCAAGATTTACAGTATTTTTTTTCTGTAACCATTCACAAATACTTTTTCCATGTTATATTTAACCACCTTGCAGGAACTGCTATTTAAGAATTAAATGAGGAAAGGGAAAGTTTCCTTTCCATTTCCGTCCAAGTTTGGATAACTAAAGCAGTGACCCAGATTTGCTTCTTTTGGTTCACATGCCATCCCCCACACTGTGTCTAGGGCAGGCAGGCAGTATGTGAATGGTCACTTCCCAGGACCACCTGGCATGTGAGAGGTGTTGTCCAGGAGACAGAGGAGATCTTTACTAGATATGGAGGAAAGAATGCTTGGCAAACAAAAGCAACTTTGTTTATTACAAAGTGAAATCTCTGCTAATATATATGGAAATACATTCAAAGGCAAATAATGCACTTTTAAAGAAGGTTTTGAGGCCAAGTATCCCAATATTGTCCTTTGTAGGAAAAAAAATAATTCTAGTCCAGGGTCCAATCTAACACTACATTGAGTTTTTATACATTTTATACATTGATTTGTATACATTTTTAGTAAGTTGTCTGACAGGTTTCCTTGTTATAAAGTTACTAAATATCTCTTTTAAATTAATAAGTTTTTGTGAGGAGATATTTTCAGACTGTGGAAATATCCTATTTTTCGTCAAACTTTTATTGACTATTTTAACATCTGTAAATGATTGTGCCTGAATCGATTATTACCATGATGCTTGTCTAATGGTGACTTTTCTAGATCTATTGTTTTTTTCTACATTTACCAATTGGCATTCAACTACTATATAAAAAAAAAAAAAACAAAACATTTCTTTCTCCCGCCCCTTGTTTATAACTTTATTCATTTCTATTAGTATTATCAGCATCGACCCTTTGATTCCAATTTTATTCAACTGATTATAATCCATTGCTATCATGTATTTTGATGTTCAAACATTGTACCTGTGATGTTGCAACTGTCATACAGTTTTATGTCCAAACAAGTTTTGAGCAACGAGTTTCTAGCCAATTAGCAAATACTCCACTTCATTTTTAATGAATATATTTATGTTTTTTTTATCTTTACTGGAGCTCTCTGAGGAGAGAAACCTTGTTTTATTAATCTCTGTTCTTCCAACGTCTGACAGAAAACTTGGATTTTAGTGGGGTCAACAAATAGTTGTTGGATGGACAAAGGGCTGCAACAGCTCTCAGTGAATTACTTTTATTTTAAATGTTTACTGGAGTACAACAAGAGGAGTGCAAAAAGTAAATGCACAGCTCAATTAATTATTACAAAGTGAACATCTGTGAAAGCACTGCTTTGTCAAGAAAAAGACTGTCACCAACACTCTAGAAATTTACCTCATGCCCTGCCCAGTAAGTAAGCCATCCTTCCTTCTGAAAAGTAACCGGTACCTTGACTTCTACACCAGGAATTATTTTTGCCTGGTTTTGTATTCTATATGGAAGAATCATCTAGCACTTCTTATATGTGACTTTTTTTTTGACTAATATTATAATTGTGGTATTCATCCACATCTTTGAATGTTAAAAGTGGTCCAATTCATTCTACTTCTTGTATGTTGTTGAACTATATGAATAACCATGATTTATGAACATTCGAATTCCTTCTGTTTTTTCTCTCTTGTTTATTACACTGATAAGAGTATTCTAATACATGTCTCTGATTGTTTATGAGCATGTATTGGTGTTAGATATATGTTATGTGTGTTAAGGCTGGTTATAGCATATATATACATGTTCCACAGTAAGTAGAAAATGCCAGGCCATGAGTACGCAGTTTGATAACAGGGTACAAGAGTACCTGTTGCTCTGTATTCTCACCATGCTTAGAATTAACATTACTTTTGTGTTGATGGTGGTGGATATGAAGATATTTAGTCATGACTCATTGCAATTTATTCTGCATTTCCTTGATACCTAATAAGGTAAAATATCTCTTCATATGTATATTGACCTTTAATGAGCTACTTTCAGTAAAGTGCTTATTCAAGTCTTTTATGTATTTTTTATTGCTTTTTATGTTTCTTACTGAGATTTATAGAGAGTATTTACATAATTTGGATATGAATTCTTTATTATTATATGTATTACAAATATCTTCTAGACAGTTGCTTGCTTCGACATTGTTCTCATGTGGCCCAATGCCATACTGTTTAAATTATCACAGCTTTATAAGTCGTGCTATGTAATAGGATATATCCACACATTTTGCGATTGTGGTTAAAGTATTAATCAGTGGCACTTTTTCAAATATTAAATCTTCTAGTGTTTTTATTAACTTATTTTTAATTCAATATTTTATTTTATTTACTTCTGTTTGTGTTTTTGTTACATCATTTTCTCTAAATGTTATCCTAAGTATTTGACTTTTTTCCTGCTATTACAAATGGTATATTCTTATGTGCAGCTTTAGCTCTTCTTTGTACATTATCAATTTTCAAATAATAAGTTTTATTTCTTTCTTTCCATTACTTATACCTTTTATTCGTGCTCTTGTTTGTCTCACCATCGAGAACATCCAGTACATTGTTAAATAACAGCGGTAATAGTGGACACACCCTCATCTTGTTCCTTCCTCAAACAGAAGTCATTCAATATTTCATCATGAAGAATAATATTTCTAGGATGTTATTTATCAGGTTAAGTACTTTCCATGTATTCCTAGTCTAGAAAGGTTTCTTTTTAAATTAATGGGATGTTGAATTTTAAAATTCAAAAAAGATTTTAAAATCTTTCATGTTATCTATTGAAATGATCATGTTTTTCTCTTTTACTGCACTAAAGAATTAGACTGATTTTCTTTAAAATTTTTTTTAATGTTTCTTTATTTTTGAGAGAGAGAGATACAGAGTGCAAGCGAGGGAGGGCCAGAGAGAGAGGGAGAAACAGAATCTGAAGCAGGCTCCAGGCTCTGAGCTGTCAGCACAGCCAAAGTCTGACATTCAACCTACTAAGCTACCCAGGCATCCCCTGACTGACTGATTTTCTTTTTAAGTTTTATTTATTCATTTATTTATTTTATGATTGAGAGAGAGAGACAGAGAGAGAACCCACAGCAGGGGAGGGGCAGAGAGACAGGGAGAGAGGGAATCCCAAGCAGCTTCCACGCTGTCGGTGCAGAGCCCAACTCAGGGATGGATCTCACCAACTGTGAGATCATGACCTGAGCCGAAACCAAGAGTCTGATGGTTAACCAACTAAGCCACCCAGACGCCCCTCGACTGACTGATCTTGAAATGTTAAAAATAGTTCCTGAAATCAATCCAAACACACATTACATATTTTCATTTTATATATGACTGTACTTACATTAATAATTATGTGTTAAGAATGTTTGTGCCTATGTTCCCTCATGAAATCAGTTCATGATTTTCTTCTAACAACATCCTCTTCAGTATTTAGCATTAATGTTATGACTTTATAATATAAATTGAGAGGGTTTTATTTGTTTTTATTCTCTGAAAGTGTGTGTAAAATTGCTATTATTTCTTCTTGTTTTGAAGTATCAATCACTGACACCATCTGTGTCTGAAGGTTTCTGTGTAGGAGGGTTTAATTATGGATCTTACTTCATTAATAATTATAGGAATGTTTAAATTTTATGATTTTTCTCATGTCAGACTTGGTAATTATATTTTTATAAAAATTTGTCCATGTCATGTAAATTTTCAAATATTTGGTCCCAGTTGTTCTAGTAGCTTCCTGTGTATTTTTTAAAAAATACACATTTTAAATACACATTTTTAAAAAAAAATGTGTCCCTGTACACATTTGCATTTGTACTCTTTCTATAGGCCAGAATATTTTCATCATCTTGCACTATGACTGAGGAGAAGAAATAGCAAAACAAAAAGCAACAAATAAGTATATGCTAGGTAACATTAAAAAATATTATTTTTGTCAAGACATAGGTTTTGAAAACTCCTAAGGTAAGATTTAACTTTTCTTTATTTCTCTTTGCATTTTCTTTATGTTCTGTCTACCCCTTGATTAGTGAATGACAAGGTTCCAAATAAGTAACCAGGGAAAGAATGAACAACAGAATGTACAAAGGGATTAAGCCATTGCAAGACAAAACAACAGCAACGACAACAACAACAACAACAACAACAACACAAAAAAACGAATACCTCGTTGGCTAGTATTTTAAACTTTCATGATCCCTCAAACATGGCACATTTCCTGGCATAAAGAAATCAAGCAGCAAATGGTAGCTGCAGCATTAATAGTTCTAATTTTAGCAGTGATAATAATGGTAATAGTCATTCACTCATGTAACAGAACCTGAATAAATTCTTAACCCTCTGACTTCTCCAAAGGTCACAGAAAATGAGGTCTTGCTCTCCAGGAGCTCACTAACTAATGAAGCATGACATGAATGAAATACACCATGCATGAATGGTGCCTTTGGAACACATCCCACCCCACTCCTCTTGGCCTAAAAGAGAAGAACTACTTCAATAAAGACTATTACTAATCACAGGACACTTTGACTACATTTTAGTACCCTAAGCATTTGTAAACATTTTTTTTTGTGTGTGAAATATATCATTCATACTGAGGAGTGCATAAAACATACTTGTACAGTACAGGAGTAATTGTAAAATGAATTCCCATAGGGAGTGCTTCTCAGTGAAGAAATTGATCATGCCAGCACCCCCAGATACCTTATATGTCACATGGATACCATATCCCCTCCATGCCTCACAAATAAACATAATCCATACTTTTATATTAATCACTTACTTGCCTTTCTTTGTGGTTGTATCACTTTTTGAATATGCCCCTGGCTTTTCAAATTTATATAAAGAGTCCATTGTATTTATCACGTCTTTCTTTTTTTGTCAACATGATGTTTGTAAATAATATGTTGCTACTTGTAGCAGTAATTATTCATTGTCATTGTTTTATAGTATTCCTTTGTTTAAATATACTCCAAATTATATTTCTGCTTTACTATGGATGGCCAAATGAGTTGTTTCCAATTTGGGGTTATTACAAATAACCTGAGTGAAAACATTTTTCTGCATATATTCTGAGCGTATTCTATTGGGAAGTCTCTATTTTCATGATCAGAAAAAGCTCTCAGGACAGAATTGTTTTTTCTTTCTATTTTCAAAAACTCTTTCCAACCATCTTTATTTTTTTTAATATGAAATTTATTATCAAATTGGTTTCCATACAATACCCAGTGCTCATCCCAACAGGTGCCCTCCTCAATGCCCATCACCCACCCTCCCCAGCCTCCCACCCCCCAGTTTATTCTCAGTTTTTAAGAGTCTCTTATGGTTTGCCTCCTTCCCTCTCTGTAACTTTTTATTCCCCTTCCCCTCCCACATGGTCTTCTGTTAAGTTTCTAAGGATCCACATAAGAGTGGATCCACATAAGAGTGAACACATATGGTATCTGTCTCTGTATGACTTATTTCACTTAGCATAACACTCTCCAGTTCCATCCACGTTGCTACAAAAGGACATATTTCATTCTTTCTCATTGCCAAGTAGTATTCCATTGTATATATAAACCACATCTTCTTTATCCATTCATCAGTTGATGGACATTTGGGCTCTTTCCATAATTTGGCTATTGTTGAAAGTGCTGCTATAAACATTGGGGTACAAATGCATCACCACTCCTGTATCTCTTGGGTAGGACAGACTTGTTTTTGAGTTGTAGGTTTATTTCTATGGGATTTTATGTTTACTAAAATTTAATCTAGTATGCTTCACTGCCTTGTTAACATTATGGGGTTTTTTAAAAAGTATTTCATTAGCATTTCAGTCAGCTTTTTTAGTTATACTTAATGAAAGGAACCCTATTACTTAGCCTCACATTATAGGAATAAGAATTCTATCAAGCATTTTGTTTTAGCTTAGTTTTTGTGATCATAGTGCACATCCAATTTTACATCTCATTTTTAGTTGTTGATATTTTGGATTAATTTTCTATTGCTGTGGTATTATAATAAATGTCATGCTTAAAACAATAACATTTATGAACTGACAGTTTCATGGATTAGTCTGGACATATCTTAGCTGATTCTTCTTCTCAAGGTCTCATAAAGGTACAATAAAATTGTTGGCTATGTTGAATTTTCATCGGGATATTGAACTAGAGAGGAACCATTTCCCAACTTCCTCAAGGTGTTGGTAGAATACATTTCCTCACTGGGGCGCCTGGGAGGCTCAGTCAGTTAAATAACCGATTTCGGCTTGTGCCACGATATCGCGGTTGGTGGGATTGAGTCCCACGTCGGGCTCTGTGCTGACAGCTGAGAGCCTGGAGCCTGCCTTGGATTCTGTGTCTCCCTTTCTCTTTGCCCCTCTTCAGCTTGCACTCTGTCTCTCTCTGTTTCTCAAAAATAAATACACATTGAAAACCATTAAAACAAAAAATTACATTTCCTCACTGCTGTAGAATCCTGAAAGTTTACTTTTCCGAGCCAGCAATGAAGAGAGAAAGTCTGCCGCTTTGAGTATCTAACTTAGAGGAAAGCTTGGATTATTTATTTATTTATTTATTTATTTATTTATTTATTTATTTTAAGTTCATGTATTTATTTTGAGAGGAGAGACAGAGACAGAGACAGAAACAGAGACAGAGACAGAGATGGAGAGGACACGAACAGGGGAGGGGCAGAGAGAGAGACAGAAAGAGAATTCCAAGCAGGCCTCGTGCTACCAGCCCAGAGCCCAATACAGGGCTAGAACTCACGAACTGTGGGATCATGACCTGAGCTGAAATCAAGAGTTGGAGGCTTAACTGACTAAGCCACCTAAGTGCCCTTGGCTCTTTTTTAAAAAGTACTCACCTGATAGGTCATGCCCCAGTTTATTAACTCAAAAGTCAAATAATTATGCATCTTAATTACATATGCAACATTTCTTTACTTTCACCATATTCCATGGGTTAAAAACAAGTTGCAAGTTTTTGCTGCACTCAAAGGGAGAATGTTTACACCAGGAAATGGGAATAATGAGAACATCTTAGAATTTTGCCTACCATACATTGTAATATGTATTTTTGTGTTATTTTTAACCATCATAAAGATTTTTCATGACTGTATTGCATTCAAACATGAAGCATATTACAATTTACTTGAACACTAGATTATCAGGATATATTTATGCTTTAATGGATATAACAAATATTATGCCTAGATTTCTTTTTAAAATTTGAGTATCATTGACACACAATGTTATATCAGTTTCAGGTGCACAAGATAGTGATTCAACAAGTTTATACCTTATGCCATGCTCAACACAAGTGTAGCTACCATCTCTCACCATGCAATGTTATTACAATACCATTGATGACATTTCCTACTGTACCTTAATTCCTGTGCCTTATTCATTTCATGACTGGAAGCCTGTATCTCCCATTCCCCTTCACCCATTTGCCCATCCCCCACTCTCCTCCCCTCTGGCAACCATCAGTTTATTCTCAGTATTTATAGATCTGATTCTGCTTTATGTTTGTTTGTGTTCATTTTTTTTTTCACATTCTACATGTAAGTGAAATTGTATGGTATTTTTCTTTCTCTATCTAATTTATTTCACTTAGCATAATACCCTCCAAGTCCATCCATGCTGTCACAGATGGCACCATCTTGACTTTTTTTGTGGCTGAATAATATTTCATTCTCTCTGTATACCACATCTTCTTTATTCATTCATCTATAAAGGGACATTCAAGTTGCTTCCATATCTTGGCTATCATAAATAATGCTGCAATAGTATATATATATATATATATATATATATATATATATATATATATTTTTTTTTTTTTAATTAGTGTTTTCATTTTATTTGGGCAAATACACAATACTGAAATTACTGGATCATATAGCAATTCTATTTTTAATTTTTTGAAGGAACTCCATACTGTTTTCCATAGTGGCTGCACCAATTTACATTCCTACCAAAGTTTATGAGGATTCTTTTTTCTCCATATCCTCAACAACAATTGTTATTTCTTGCCTTACTAATTCTTGCCATTCTGACAGGTATGAGATGATATCTTACTGTGGTTTTGATTTTCATTTCCCTGATGATGAGTGATATTGAGCATCTTTTCATGTGTCTGTTGGTTATCTATGTGTCTCTATTATGCCTAGTTTTTAAGGTTTGGAAAGCTCAAATCATATCTGAAAAATATTTTGGCCTGAATTCTTAGCTATAGATCAGTGGTTCTTAAAAACTAGAAAAAATGAGGAGGAGCTGCATTATAAAAATACTACTTGATGCCTAGCTAGCTCTGTTTTCAAAATCCTAAAGGCAAGTACTAGATATTAGATTCACCTTATTTAAAAATGTTTGTCATGAGCTTTGAAGGGTGACACTTAAAAAAATAATCATATATCAAAAAATTATTATTATTGGGGAGTCTGGGTGGCTCAGTCGGTTGAGCATCCGACTTCGGCTCAGGTCATGATCTCACACTCCGTGAGTTCGAGCCCCACGTCGGGCTCTGTGCTGACAGCTCAGAGCCTGGAGCCTGTTTTGGATTCTGTGTCTCCTTCTCTCTTTTACCCTCCCCTGTTCATGCTCTGCCTCTCTCTGTCTCAAAAATAAATAAATGTTAAAAATTTTGTTAATTAATATTTTGTAAATAAATAACAATGAAAAATGTCCTTAAATTTAGACAATAGAGTGCTATCAAGAAATTTTAAACAATGCATTTCTATTGTCTGCAAACCAGCAATATCCATCATGTCCTTCAGGGATTGCATGCTTATAGATTTTAATTTTTTTTAATTAATTTTGAGAGAGAGAATGAGCACCACTGGGGGAGGAACAGAGAGAAGAGGGGAGAAAGAATTCCAGGTAGGCTCTGTACTGTCAGTACAGAGTCCCACACAGGGTTCGAACTCACAAACTATGAGATCATGACCTCAACTGAAATGAAGAGTCAAATAGGTGCTTAACTGACTGAGCCATCTAGGCACCCCAGATTTTAATACCAGTATCTTCTTTACTTCAAAGTTTATCCAACCTGGACTTAAATGGACACATATCTTCAAAAAATATATTATATCAAACCAAAGTCGTTATATTTCATCACATTCAAGCTTCTTTTCTTCCCTATATATGCTCCAAACTGATTTTCTTTCCTGTAGACACTCCATATTATAATCAATGTAACCTGACCCACCCAAGCCAAAGTTGAGGAATCAAGCCAACACTTGCACTTACCAAGTCAGAAATATTTTTACATTTCATTCACATAATCAGAGAATATTTATAGTTGACCTAATGCCTGATTTTATAAAATTTTCATTGGTTAGCTTAAAAAAATCAATTAACTTTTCTAACTTACTATCAAGAAATGCCCTTGAGGTGGCTGGGTGGCTCAGTCAGTTGAGCGTTCAACTCTTGATTTTGACTCAAGTAATGATCTCACTGGTTTGTGGGATGGAGCCTGCATTGGGCTTCATGCTGACAGCACAGAGCCTGCTTGGGCTTTTCTCTCTCTCCCTTAGTGCCTCTCCCCTGCTCACACGCACACACACACACACTCTCTCAAAATAAATAAGCATTAAAAAAAGGAGAAAACAATGCCCCAGGGATTGACTACTGATATGACAGATATATGTAAAATGTGTTCACTCACTTTGGTCATCATAAAATACTTGTTTTTAGCAATTTTGTGGACTTTGTTATAGCATAGAGCAAAAATCTGTCAAAAATCTTGCAATTAATAGACAATTTTTATAGTCATATGACTCATTGCTAATACATATGAATCAGCATTAAAAGAATCCAAGTTAGTTTTAACGTTTTTTTTTTTTTTACAGAAAATACATGCTCACTATATATGATGTTTTAAAAATATTTGAAATGTCTGTAGACATACAGTTGAATGCATGGTACGTTTCATTCCTAGTCCTTTTTATTGCATTCACATTTGGTGCTTTAATACTTTTAAAATCATACTGGAACCAGATGATTTTAGTTTGGCCATGAGTAGCAGAGACTTTTCAGAACAATAGTTTAAACATATTGGAAGGCAATCCAGGGCTGATAGAGCAACTCCATTATAATCAGGAATGCCTCCTCCGTCATCTTGACTCATGACACCCATCTTCAAGGTCACCTCAGTGTTCAAGTTGGCTGCTAGAGTTACAGACATCTTCTCCAAATTATAGTTGAGAAGAAGGTAGATGGACATAAGGAGAGGCAGAATAATTCCCATCTTGGTCATCTCCCTTTAAGCACCTGTCTCTGAACTTCTTGTCATCATTTTCACTTACACCTCATTGGAAGAAAATGACTCACATGATTGATTATATCTCCCTGCAAATGAAGCTAGAAAATAAACTCTTCCTTCTGGGAAGCAATACAGCAGGGAAAAACTGAGTTTCTGTTCCTAAGGAAGAGAAGAATGGGTATTGAAAAGGCAACTAGTACTTGCACACACACACACACACACACACACACACACATAACGTGTGCACGCATACAGATATGCATATAGCCTGGGAGGTACATGAATACATATATATGATTGTTATTCTGTTTCGTTTTGTTTTGTTTTTCACTAAATACCTGCTTTGCTGCTGCTTCCACTCATGGAGTAGTTATCATGAGTTGGTCATTTTGTTTTACACCTACCTTCAGATGCAGGCTAGCACAGTGCTGCATTTAAAGTTAACACAAACCCCAAATCCAGAGGCATTTACAGATCATGCAAATTTTACTTAAGATTTTCTTAAAGGGTATAAGAGGAAATTGCAGTGCCCAAGATACAACAAAATATCCTATAATTCTCCTAATCTGTCACTTCTTTTACAACACAAGGCAACTAAGTTAATCAGTCTTATCAGTCCTCTCCCTTGTCAAGAGCCTGCCAATATAGGGACTTTCTCTTTTTCATTTTGTTTTGTTTGTTTCAAGTTTTTATTTAAATTCTAGTTACCTAACACATAGGCTAATATTGGTTTCAGGAGTAGAATTTAGTGATTCAGTACTTCTATACATCACCCGGTGCTAATCATAACATGTGCCCTCCTTCTTTAACACCCATCACCCATTTAGCCCATCCCCTGCCCACCTATCTCCATCAACCTCAGTTTGTTCTCTATAGTTAAGAGTCTCTTATGGTTTGCTTCCCTTGCCTTTTTTTCTTTCATTCCCTCATTCTATATTTTATCCTTTTCTCCAGCCTCCATGACCTTCTTTAATGTTAGAGAGCATAAAATTCAATGTCTCCTGCCTCTAACAATGTGTAAGAATATCATTTCATTGTATTGTTACCAGCACTGATATTATAATTTTAAAACTCTAATTAAATTAAACTAATGAAAACTATTTATAAAAATTAAAACTAATTAAAACTATTTACAAAGATGGTATTTTTATTCACATTTTAATTACTAAAAACCTTGGACACTCAGACCCTTGCTAAGTAGTTGGATTTCCATCTTCACTCCTTTTTCTAATACTTACTTAGAGACTACCATGTGCCTTTCCTTCCTCTAGGCGGTCAGGATACAGTGATGGACAAAAGAGAGAAATCCCTATCCTCATGAACCTTTATTTTACTTGATGGGGTCAGAAAATAATCAAAGATAAACAAAATATATAGAAGGTGAGATGATAGAAATGGTTATGGAGAAAAATAAAATGGGGATTGGAAAGTGAAGATTACAATTTAAATGCGAGTGGGCAGACCCCACTGAAGTGACATTTAACTAAAGACTGGAAAGAATTGAGGGGTTAAATTAGACATATGCATACAGATGGGTGGAGATCCAAAAGAGAAAAGAAGGGGGGGATACAAAGTCTTTAGTAACAGTTTGCCCCATGTGTTTGAGAAATAGGAAAGTGACCAATGTGACAAGAGTGAAGCAAATCAGGGCCACAGTAGTACTGAAATCAGAGAAGCAGAAATTTATGGCCAATTGTAAGGACCTGGACATTTCTTCAAGTGAGATGAAATACCAGTAGAAAGTTTTTGATATGGTTTAGGTTTTAACAAGATCACTCTGACTCATTTGTGGAAAATAGATTAAAGGGGGATAATGGCTGATGCGGAGACTGTTGTTAAATTCCAAGTGAAAGACAATGAAAAGTCATAGCAGTAGATATGATCCCATCATGTATATTCTTCCTGTATAGTGTACAGGGTCATTAATGAACTGGAATGCTATAGAACAAAAAGAGAGAAGTAATGACTAATTCCAATGGCTGAGTCCGGGCTTTGAAAAGAACCAGGTTTTAAATAATTACATAGAAATACTATAGAAGGAGTAAGGCATATTTGAGAGAGAAAGTTAGGAGTTCAGTTGTAGACATGTTAATTTTGAGAGTATTAGAAATAAAAATGGAAAAAACAGAGAAATCAAAATGGAGTGGATATGTTGGCAGTTCAGTACAGAAAGAGAGTGGTTCAGGCTTCAAAGAATCATCTGTCTATATCCTTCATTCAGCTGTCTCTTAAATTTATAATTTTTTATATAATTGAGTATGAGCTTTTTATGTAGTAATATTATTTTACTTTTTGAAATATGCATAATGTCAAATTGAAATGATCATTATGTTGTAAAAAGCAAAACAATGTTAATACAAAAAATAGGAGAATCTAATAAGACTGAGTGGGTGTGTTTGAGAGAGACGGGAGGGAAATGGTAGGGAAATGGAAAGGAAGGAGAAAGGAAGAGGGAAAAAGAAAGGGAGAGGGAGAGACAGAGGGAGAGGAGACAGAGAGAGAGAGAAAGAACACCACATTGCTTTCAGTGATATAAAAGCGTCCATATGGTGTTAGTTTGTCAAAACATTTCTGTAGGAGTACTGCCGGAACTTTCCACCCGCACACATATTTAGTATTTAAACCCTCAATAAATTTACTACTTCCTCTGTGTATGTTGTGTGTGTGTTTCTTTATGCTCTAATTTTTTTTTTTTTTTTTAGATTTTCAATTAGAGTTTCCATTGGTGACAACTTGGCTGCCTCAAAACCCAAAATAATAATAAGGAAAATGTAAACCACATTTTTTTTTCCTGAGGAATTATCCAGATTTCTGGATGCCTGAACATCTCTGTGCTGAGCATCCCGTCTGCATTGCTCCACAACAGGGCCTCTTTAATTGCTATGGCAACAGCACAGTAGAACCAATATAACCACAGAGGCTCATTACATGAAATGTTAAACACCATTAGGAGACAGAAACATAATGGATAGCATGACATCTCAAAGGCTCAGAGATTCACCTCTCAGAATTCCGAAGATAAAGGGTAAATCGTTTACTAGATTTGAAACCCTGATTAATGGCATTTAAATTTGTGTTATAACCCCTTTTATGTCCTTTCAAGTTGTCATAAAATCACGGTGAATTCTGAGGTGGGAGCTGCTGTATTCTTGGAAATTGGAAGAAAACAGGGGTTATCTGCTATTCTGCCATGGCAGGATACTGATTTCATTGCATTCCACATTTGTGGTAATGTTCCATATCCCGGACCTTCCTTTTCCTCCTGCGTCCATTGAAACCTGATTATCCTGCAATGAGACGCAATAGAAAGAGAAACCGGTGTATGAAATCCAGGTTGGAGTCTTAGATGACTAATAATGCCTTCAGACTTTCACTAAGATTCAGTTTCCTCATCATTCAGTACCAACCCAGACATGGAATGCAAGCTCTTTTTACCCTGATGTTTTGCACAAGGCTTGATATGGGGTGGGAAGGGGTGGGGGGGTACGCACTTCAGGTTTGAAGCTGATGGGAAGCAACAGTGTAATATCTTGGCAAACATGATACTCTGTATCTCAGAGTTTTCTTATCTGTGGCTGTCTTTGTGAAGGATCAGGCGTATACTGTTTTACACAGAATCTTCTCCCTTTGTGTACTGCCGTCAGTGCTCCCTCCTCTCTCCTCCACATAGTGAACTTTTATTTAATTTATCAGACTGGAGTTTAGCTAGCTTGTTTCATTGCCCCTATAAAATCCATGCCTCGGGCCACCCACCATTCACATACAAAATGTATCATCAAATTATTTTGCTAAAGAGATAACCATCTACTCCCCAGATAAATATACCTATTCCTTAGAGGCACTACTGTCTTAATTAGTTGGAGTTCTAAATATAAATTATCCTACACTTTATACACGCATCACCCCTCCCACTTCCCACATATTTCTCACTTGTATCTGAACATCCGTAAGGAGTGCTTACAATCAACAGAAGTTCATTTTAGCAAACCGCTTGCCACTGACCCGACTTCCAACTACTGCTGTTCTCACCATTGGGAATCTTCACAGCCTCTCCGCGCTGGGCCATTTTAGGCTGCTTCCTCTCCCCAAGCTATTTTCTGCAAGAGAGAATGCATTCTCCTTCAGAGTTACCAGTAGTATTGACTCTCCTAACCCATGGACCTTCAAGGACATTATGGAGTGTCTGCAGTGGGCAAGAAAAGGGATAGGTCAGTCCGTATCAGTGGGAAAATACTGAGACCTCTTTATACACAGAAATCATTCTCCTTTCTATTAGGTAGAATTTCTGTTCTTAAGAGAATAATTAGTATTATCGATTTAAGTGTTTGGATAGCTTCAGTCATGCCTTGACATACCAAAACAGAAATGAATGATGGTGGTTAAGTATGTCATTTGGGTTGTCATGAAGTCTCTGTGAAGGTGCCCTTAAATCTCCACGATAGTAACCTGCCAAGTGTAATTTGATTATGAACAGAGATCAGGATCATAAATGAGTAAATCACTTTATGAATTTAAGGAGTCATTGTTGTCAGAATCAGCAATCTTTATGTCTGAAAATCACCTAATAGTCAGAAAAACACATGTAAATAATATATATAAAGCATCTTCTTATCCTGGGAAAGGCATGAATTTTTGGAAATAGATCTCGATCTTAAACCTACCTTTCTTGTTTTCTTTTTGTATAGCCTTGAGGGGATTCCTTAAGATTTCTTAAGTTTTATTTCATCATACAAAATGGGAAAAAATAACCACTTTTATGAAGTTGTGCAAAGATTAAATAGGACTTGATATGATATATACATTGCACAAAAATCAGTCTTAGCTTCCTAATATAAGCCAACAAAATTAATATTAAAAACATTATAAAAGAAATAAAACATCTCTCTATGTAGCTTTTACCTTCATTTTTGAAAAACAAAATAAAACAAAGAGGTACTGAAATATTTACATATCTGCTGCTTAGAGCATGGTAAATATTCCATTTAGTAAACTGGTTTAATTATCAGTATCTCAACCTCATTCCTCATCTATAAAAGAGACCACTACTTCTTTCATGTTTACCTGTGTTCAGTGAATGGTAACTATTACTTTTTTTTAGATAATTCAGTTTATTTTAGTAACTGGGCTCATATCTGTAGTCCATTAATGTAAATACTATGGGTTGCTGGACACATGACCCATGTTGAATAAAAAATACATGTATCAATACACACATTGATAACAAAAATTAAGGATGCTCTATAACTCAAAGACCCATCTTATTTCTGTAAATTTAAATATCAAAATGTATGTTGAGTTAAAACTTTTCACCATCTGCCTTCTATTATAATTGTGAACATGCTTGTCCTGATCAGATCCCAGCCTTGTAAACTTTGTAGATTCTAGCAAAGTGCCTTGCATGTGGTGCAGATGCTAAATAAATCTTCCTGAAGAAATTAATAAAAGAATGAGGGAAGAGATGCATGAGTGAATTTTTTTTAAAGTTTAATTTTCAGTGTATTTAGGAATTTTACTAGTGACTTTTGTAATTGAAGATCGAGGATAATTGTTCAAGGTTATAGTTGTCTTGGTTTGAGTCTTGAATTCAACAGGTTCAATAGCGATATCCTCAGTATATATTTTAGGAGAGAATAGACTTATGACGTCATATATAATCCTTGGAAAAAATAAGCAAAAAACCTTAAATATTAGAAATGAATATCTACTGTGTTTCATATAAACTGTGTTATAAAATCTCCTTTGCACCACTGTGACCATTTTGACACATCCTAAAGCAACTCATCAGCATCAACAGGCATCAGCATCTGATCTCCAGCATTAGCCTGGACAAAGAGGCACTAATTGAATTGGTAGAGCTCTGTTGAATGATGGCAAGGCAGCTCCCGAGGGGCCCAATAGCTTTCCTTTAACTCAACATATAAATTGGTACCATATTGGTTTCTGCAGAGAATAGATTATGCTCTCAGTTGGTTGTAAAACCTAAATTTGCTTGTATATCCTATTTTAGTTGCCAAATAAATACTGATTCTCTTGAGCATATGTGATGTAACAGCCATGGGCTGAAAGAAGGATGCAGTACTAGAAAATCATTTTCCAGTTTTGTGTGATAGACTCTTCTTTGTTTATAAATGTGTCACTTTGTGTCTGAAAAGAATTAACTTGAAAAACATATAATGTAGAGATGTGTACATATTATCTAGAGAGCTGCAGCTGTATGACTATTTGCTGAGTTACATCCCCACTCAAATATTATTATCAAAACCGGTTCTGTGTGGTTTGCATTTAACCAGTTAGAGAAAGCAATAGACAGATGTTCTAAAAGAGTTTAACTTAACCAGATAAGATTGAGGTTAGTGTGTTGGATGATCTTCATACGTTTTTAAATCAGGAATTCCAACAAAGCATGACAGCTGCTCTGCTCTTCCATTCACACTCCATTCCTTCAAGTAGTACTACATAATTTTAATAAGTACATCAAGGCTTGGCACATGAACTTGTCGGAAATGAAAACTGTTTCCTTACACGATCCCACATCTTCCATCTTTTACAGATTTTGAAATCTCCACTCTGTTCTAAGATAACGTGGGAAAGCTCATTAATGACAATTCAAATGACTCTTTACTTACAGGTCTTATTTAAACAAAAAATAAACATCGAATAAGAAAGTGGTCCACATTTTATTCTAAACTCAGTGTTACTTTCTGAATCACCGTATGGGTAGCGAAATTGTATCAGATCAGGCCATATATATGTTGAGGAAGTAAATCAGATTATGAAACAGGATGCATAATTTGAGTTGGAATGGTATCCCATCTTTGAAGATATATGGCAGAGCTAAGAAAGTACGTTTCTAAAATATGACTAAGTTCTGATTAGCTACCAATAATGTGTCACTTTATAAATTCTTCTTCCTCTGGAACCAATATTTGAAAACATAACAAAAAACCCAAATTCCCTTTTTTTAACTGAATCAACTATAATGAAGTATAATGGACATAAAAAGCGCTGATATTAGGGGTGCCTGTGTGGCTCAGTCCATTAAGCATCTGACTTTGGCTCAGGTCATGATCTCACAGTTCATGAGTTCGAGCCCAGCATTGGATTCTCTGCTGTCAGCACAGAACCTGCTTTGGATCCCCTGTCCTCCTTTCTCCCCCTGTCCCTCCCCCACTCACTCAAAAATACATAAACATTATTTTTTTAAATGAATGGATATTAAATGTATAGTCAATGAATTGTGCTGAATATATACACCTATATATCACTATTTCAAATAAGATACAGAATACTTCCATGACTCCCCAAAATTTCTTTGTGTTCTTTCCCAACCATCCTCCAACTAGACAACTACTGATTTGATTTCTATCACTGTAGGTTAGTTTTACCTATTCTAAATGCACATACACTTGAAAGTTTCCAGTAAATATCATCTTACTTCTGAAACTCTTCCAGAAAATGTTTTTTTGAGACATGAATTAGTTTGATAGGACTGTCATAACAAAGTGTCACAAACTAGGTGGCTTAAACAGAAATTTATTGCCCCACATTTATGGAAGCCAGAAGTCCAAAATCAAGGAGTCTGGCATATTTGGTTTCTTTTGAAAGCTGTGAAAGGGAATCTGTTCTATTCCTCTCTCGTAGATTCTGGTGCCCTTAGTCATTTCTTAGCTTATAGATACTGTTCTCATTGTGTTTCACACTGTCTTCCCTTTGTGTATATCTATATTTGTGTCCGGATTTCCCCTGTTAATAAGGACCATATTGGATTAAGGTTTATACTTATCACCTCACCTTAACTTGATAATCTGCAAAGACCCAATTTCCAATTAAACTCACATTCAGGGATGGAGATTTAAGACTTCAATAGCTTTTTTTTAATGTTTTTACTTATTTTTGAGACAGAGACAGAGACAGAGCATGAGTAGGGGAGGGGCAGAGAGAGAGGAAGACACAGAATCTGAAGCAGGATCCAGGCTCTGAGCTGTCAGCACAGAGCCCGACGCGGGGCTTGAACTCACGGACTGTGAGATCATGACCTGAGCCGAAGCTGGACGCTTAACTGACTGAGCCACCCAGGTGTCCCAATAGCTTTGTATTTTAATTGGGGTGTAATTGTCATATAACATTGTATACATTTGAGGTTTAAAACATGTTTATTTGATATAATCTTATTGCAGTAAGATTGCTATTGTAGCCTTAACTAACATCCCTATCATGTCACGTGCTTATTTCAGTTTTTGTGGTGGGAACATTTAAGATCTAGTCTCTTAGCAATTTTGATGTTTATAATGCAATATTGTCTGCAATTACTACACTGTGCACTAGTTTCCAGGACTCATTTATCTATTAGTTGCAAGTTTGTACCCTTACATAACATTCCCCAATTCCCTAACCCCACGCCCCTGGTAACTACCATGCTGCTTTCTGTTCTTTGGGACAATTTCCCTAGGTACTCTATATTTTCAGATAAGAAAAAAAAATGGGGAGGATTGGGGGAGGGAAAGAAAATTGAAATGAATCTTCCAGGCAACCCAGATTTTCAACTTTGGAGGAATGATGGCTGAGACATTGAAGAGCACAAAGAATAACTAGTCACTCAGGACTTTCAGCTATAAAACCACTAAGAGGGGATGGAGAGCTCAGTTCTTTTCTTCCTATACAGTATGTAGATTTTCAACAGAATGTCTGAGGTGGCATTGGAGAGATACAGAAAACTTTTTAGAGGAAACCTCTACCTTCATAGAGTCTAGGGTAGCTCAATTGCAGCCCAAGCAAAGAACTGGGGATGAGGTGAAAGATAGAAGAGATCTCATTGGCCACCAAAAAAAAAAAAAAAAAAAAAAAAACCCAAAAAGCAAAACTGGAAGCAGAGATGTAAAGTTGACTGAGGTCTCCATATGTTTGGAAATCAGATAATTCATCTGTAAAATAGTCGGGTCTCCAAAACCAAGATCCCCTGCCTTCCTGAATAGGAAAATTCTCAGCCACACTCTCCAAACAGGTGAAGCTGTTGTGAACTGAATTACGATAATACTACAACAGAGACAGACTGAAATAACTTCAGAGCATATAATGCACTACTATAAAACTCCTAAAAGATAACATAGGACAAAACCTAAATGACCTTGGGTATGGTGATGCTTTTTTATATACAACACCAAAGGCATGAGCCATGAAAGAAATCATTGATGAGCTGGATTTTATTAACATTAAAAACTTTGGATCCAGAAAAGACAATGTCAGGAGAATGCAAAGCCAAACCAGAAACAGGGAAAAATATTGGCAAAAGACACATCTAAGAAAAGACTGTTACCCAAAATATACAAAGAATTCTTAAAACTCAATAATAATAATAAACAAAACATAATTTAAAAATGAGCCAAAGACCTTGACAGACATGTCAATAAAGAAGATCTACAGAGGGCAAACAAAACATGTGGAGATACCCTACATCATATATCATCAAGGAAATGCAAATGAAAACAATGAGATGCAAATACACACCTATTAGAAAGACCAAAATCTGGATCACTGACGACATGCTGGCAAGAATATGGTGCAACAGAAAGTCTCATATCGCTGTTGGGAATTATGGCAAAGCCACTTTGAAAGACAGTCTAGCACTTTCTTACAAAACTAAACATGTTCTCACCATACAGTCCAGCAACCACACTCCTCGGTATTTACACGAAAGAGTTAAAAACTTGTGTCCACACCCATGTGGAGAGCAGCTTTATTCAGAATTGCCAACACTTGGAAGCAACCAAATGTCCTTTAGTAGTTGAATGGATATGTGAATGTTGGGACATGCAGACAATGAGATTATTATTCAATGCTAAAAGGAAATGAACCATTAAGCCATGAAAAGACATGGAGGAACATATTATTAAGTGAAAGAAGTAAATATGAAAAAAAAAGCTACATACTATATAATTCCAACTATATGACTTTCGAGAAAAGGCAGAATTATGGAGATAGTAAATACACACACACACACACACACACACACACACACACACACACACACCAGTAGTTGCAGGGATGAGCCAGGGACAGATGAATAGGCAGAGCACAGAGGACTTTTAGGACAGTGAAAATACTCTGTATATACACCATAATAGTGGATATTTGTCATTTGTCTAAACCTGTAGAACGTACAACACCAAGAGTGGACCCTAACATAAACTCTAGAGGTGATTATGATGTGCCGGAAGTAGATGCATCGATTGTAGCAAATGGCCACTCAGGTGGGGGATGTTGACAATGGTGGAGGCTGTGCATATGTGGGAGCAATTGGTATACAGGAAATCTCTGTACTTCCCTCTCATTTTCGCTGTAAACCTAAAACTGTTTTGAAAAATAAAGCATTAAAAAGAAGTTTGTTGGGGCGCCTGGGTGGCGCAGTCGGTTAAGCGTCCGACTTCGGCCAGGTCACGATCTCGCGGTCCGGGAGTTCGAGCCCCGCGTCGGGCTCTGGGCTGATGGCTCAGAGCCTGGAGCCTGTTTCCGATTCTGTGTCTCCCTCTCTCTCTGCCCCTCCCCCGTTCATGCTCTGTCTCTCTCTGTCCCAAAAATAAATAAACGTTGAAAAAAATTAAAAAAAAAAAAAAGGAGTTTGTTAAACTTTTAAAAAGCAGGCAGGCAGAGTACGTGTGGGTTGAGCATCCAGCTTCAGCTCAGGTCATGATCTCATGGTTCATGGGTCCAAGCCCCACCTCGGGCCTTGCACTGGCAGTGTGGAGCCTGCTTCAGATCTTCTGTCTCCCTTTCTCTTTGCCCCTGCCCCGGTCATGCTCTGTCTCTTTCTCTCAAAAATAAAAAAAAAATAAAAAAAAATAAAAGTAGGCTGGCCTCTCCCTACCCTAATTTATGCTAGATAGTTCCTCTTACTTACTTTCCTGTTTGAGAGGGGGAAGTCAGGGGACATCTGTGGAACTCTTCCCTTTCATCCAAGAATATATCACCTTCTGGAATATAGTTACTGTAGGTTTATATCCTCAGCATTATGATGTTATTAAAGAAAATGATGTCCAGCTTATCCAGCTTATTTGATTACTGGGGTGCAAACGATGTGGGGTTTTTTTTTGTATGTTCACTTACTTTGTAACTTTTAATATTCATACCAGAAGTACTATTTAGAAACAGGTTAAAACACAACAAAAACATTTTATATCTATCCACAGATATACAATTTCTGTTGTTTTCCATCCATTTATAAAGATTCAAGATTCCATCTGATACAATTTTCCATCAACCTGAAGAGAACATCCTTTATATTTTCTTACAGCACAGTTCCTCTGGTAATGAAACTTACAGTTTGTTTCTCTCAAAATGTTTTTATTTTACTTTCATCTTTCATGGATATATATCCCACCCATATTGATGGACTTTCTTTTTTTCTTGCAACATTTATTTTTTTTTTAAATTTTTTTAACATTTATTTATTTTGAGGCAGAGAGAGACAGAGCATGAACGGGGGAGGGTCAGAGAGAGGGAGACACAGAATCTGAAACAGGCTCCAGGCTCTGAGCGGTCAGCACAGAGCCCGACGCGGGGCTCGAACTCACGGACCGCGAGATCGTGACCTGAGCCAAAGTCGGACGCTCAACCGACTGAGCCACCCAGGCGCCCCATCTTGCAACATTTAAAATATATTTTCCATTGTCTCCTATCTTGCTTTATTTCCAAAATGAAATCAGTGAGGAGTCAGCTATTATTTTCATTTGTTCAGTTTATCTTCTTGTAATGTATCTTATTTCTGTGACTCCTTTTAAGATTTTTTTTTCCTTTGGTTACCTGCAATTTGCTTATGATGTGTCCTGGTATAGTTTTCCTTGTTTTGAGCTTGGATTTATGTGTTGTTGTTTCTTTTATCACAAATGTGAAAAAATTTTGCCTTTATATCTGCTTTATAGACTTCTGCCAATACTCCGATTATATGCTTCTTAATATTTTTGGCTTCTAAATATTTTTCCACAGGTCACTGAGTTTTTGTTCACTTTTTTTCCCCATTTTCCCCTCTCTCCGCCAGAGTTTCAGTATGGTTAGTATCTGTTGCCCTGTTTCTACCTATAGGATAGCTGAAGTTCTTTCTTTGGATAACTCTCTTCTCCTGGTATTTCGCCTCATAAATTCAAGCCACCAGAGACTCTGCACTCCAGTCCATACTCTTCAGTTCATGTGTCATCTGGTTTTCTCTCCCTGTGCTATGCTTTACAAAGTGTCTCTGGAGCAGCAGAAGGGTTCATTTATTTTTTGTTCATGTTTCCCAAGGATCACAATACTGTGCTGCTTTTTTTTCCAATGTGTGAAATCTATGGTTATATATATTTTTGTACTTTTTTTTTTTTTTGCTGCCTCTTGTGGAAAGGCTAGTTTAGTACTAGTTATTCTGTCACAAACAGAAGAGTAAGACCATTTCATTTGTTGAGGCTGACAGTGCTTGTTCATAACAACCACATTAAATAGGAGATAAACTAGGTATAAAAGAAATCAAATCTATAAGAATATATTTTATTTAGGAAACTAGGTCTATTCTTTCTGGAAGAAGTCCATATTTTATATTTTCATTAATTAGAAATTGTGACTGGTTTTCTCCAGCCATTTTCATTGACATTTGAAACTACACGTAATTTATGAGAATTTTATTTATTTATATATTTATTTATTTATTTATTTATTTATTTATTTATTTATTATTTGTTTAATGTTTATTTCTGAGAGAGAGCGAGTATGGGGGAGGGGCAGCAAGAAAGGGAGCCAGAGGATCGAAAGCAGGCTGTGTGTCTGAGAGCAGAGAGTTGGATACGGAGCTTAAACTCATTAACTGTGAGATAATGACCTCAGCTGAAGTTGGAGACTTAACCAACTGAGCCAACCAGGCACCCATAATTTATGAGAACTTTTAATTGCTTATGTATTGGTATTTTAATTTTTTTTTAAGAGAGAGAGCATGAGGTGGGGAGGGGCAGAGGGAGAGAGAAAGAGAGAGAGAGACAGAGAGAGAGAGACAGAGAGAGAGAGAGAGAGAAAATCTTAAGCAGGCTCCATGCCCCATGCCCAGCCCAATGTGGGGCTCGATTTCACGACCCTGAGATTATGACCTGAGCTGAAATCAAGAGTAGGACCTTCAGCTGATTGAACCACCCAGGGCCCCCAGTATTTAAATTTTTGATGATTAATTTCAAGAACAATACTTAAGATCAAATTGGAAAGTCAAAATGCCAAGATTTTTAAAATTATATTTGGATAAATATAAATGCATTAAGATTTTAAGAAAAGAAACAATGGAATTGTAATTATAGTACCTTTTGGGACTCACTGTCAAGAATTTTGATGACTGCTTTTCAAAAATTATCTGTAAAAATCCAATTTTAGGGGTGCCTGGGTGGCTCAGTCGGTTGGGCAGCCAACTATAGCTCAGGTCCTGATCTCATGGTCTGTGAGTTTGAGCCCCACATGGGGCTCTGTGCTGACTGCTCAGAGCCTGGAGCCTGCTTCCGAGTCTGTGTCTCTCTCTCGCTCTCTGCCCTTCCTTGCTTGCTCTCTGTCTCTCTCTCTCTCAAAAATAATAAACATTAAAAAAATTTTAAAAAATCCAATTTTATATTATAAAATATTCTAATTTTTAAGGAGCTCAGAGCATTTGTGGTGCATTTTAGCATTTTTGTTTTTGAGAAAAAGAGCTTTTATTTGCAGTTAAATTGTAGTATGTTCAAGATAGTTTGTAAAGATGAATAAAATTTTATTAATGATTAATTACTTTCAAATACACCACAAAGTTAGAAATAACAAATGTCTATTATTGTTTCTACTCAGTAAATTGAAATGCTTTCAAATCGTTAAGTATATCTTTAATCTTTGAACTGACAAGATTTCTTTCAGGGTTATGGGGAACTTTCATGACTCCTACCCTCCAATCTGGGCTGAATGTCACTTTTTTTATGCGTCCATGGAGCACCCTGGACATATTTCAAAAATAGCACATAATTACAGAATTGTAATAATCTGTTGGTTTCTTTGTTTTCCCTTTTGATTTTAAATCCCACAAGGCCATGAATGGTATATTTTTTATCCTGGTGTCAATTGTAGCCTGCAATACAGAGTAGATATTTTATACTTGTTTGTTAAGTAAACAAATGAGTAATTGCTTCTGTACTGCAATTTGCATCAAAGGATTATTCCAGTGGGAATGTGGACATTAGTGAAATGATTGGATGCTAACACTACATTTTGTGTCTTTTCTTACAGGCTCTTAAATCTGATCTACAATGGAAAATTTCTTTTTTATCTGTTTTTCATTGGCATAGCAGTGAGAGCTCAGATCTGTCCAAAGCGTTGTGTCTGTCAGATTTTGTCTCCTAATCTCGCAACCCTTTGTGCCAAGAAAGGGCTTTTATTTGTTCCACCAAACATCGACAGAAGAACTGTGGAGCTGCGGTTGGCAGACAATTTTGTTACAAATATTAAAAGGAAAGATTTTGCCAATATGACTAGCTTGGTGGACCTGACTCTATCCAGGAATACAATAAGTTTTATCCACACCTCATGCTTTTGCTGACTTGCGAAATTTGAGGGCATTGCATTTGAATAGCAACAGATTGACTAAATTACAAACGATATGTTCAGTGGGCTTTCCAATCTCCATCATTTGATACTGAACAACAATCAGCTGACTTTAATCTCTTCTACAGCATTTGATGATGTCTTTGCCCTTGAGGAGCTGGACCTGTCCTACAATAATTTAGAAACGATTCCTTGGGATGCAGTTGAAAAGATGGTTAGCTTGCACACCCTTAGTTTGGATCATAATATGATTGATAATATTCCCAAAGGGACTTTCTCCCACTTGCACAAGATGACTCGGCTTGATGTAACATCAAATAAATTGCAGAAGCTACCACCTGATCCTCTCCTTTCAGCGAGCTCAGGTACTAGCAACCTCAGGAATAATCAGCCCATCAACTTTTGCATTAAGTTTCGGTGGAAACCCTTTGCATTGCAATTGTGAATTGTTGTGGTTGAGACGTCTGTCCAGAGAAGATGACCTAGAGACTTGTGCTTCTCCAGCACTTTTAACTGGCCGCTATTTTTGGTCAATTCCTGAGGAAGAGTTTTTATGTGAACCTCCTCTCATACTCGTCATACGCATGAGATGAGAGTGCTGGAAGGTCAAAGGGCAACCCTGAGGTGCAAAGCCAGGGGGGACCCTGAACCTGCAATTCACTGGATTTCTCCTGAAGGGAAGCTTATTTCAAATGCAACAAGATCTCTGGTGTATGATAACGGAACACTTGATATTCTTATCACGACTGTGAAGGATACAGGTGCTTTTACCTGCATTGCTTCCAATCCTGCTGGGGAAGCAACACAAACAGTGGATCTTCATATAATTAAGCTCCTCACTTACTCAACAGTACAAACCATATCCACGAGCCCGATCCTGGTTCTTCAGATATCTCAACTTCTACGAAGTCAGGTTCTAATGCAAGCAGTAGTAATGGTGATCCTAAAATGAGTCAAGATAAAATTGTAGTAGCAGAAGCGACATCATCCACGGCACACTTAAATTTAATTTTCAAAGAAATATTCCTGGAATACGTATGTTCCAAATCCAGTATAATGGTACTTATGATGACACCCTTGTTTACAGGTAAGAAAAATTAACCAGATTTTTGTACTTACCATGCACTCAATGTAGGGCTTGTTAATGTGCTACTGATTTGTTTTTTTAATTGGCAGTGCTACCCTGTGTTGTGATTACAGCACTCCGTTGTTTAAGTGTGTAATATAAGGTTTGTGAAAGGTGATCACCTGTGGGGCAATATTTTGAATGGTGTTATTTGTAGAGTTCAAATTTATATTTAATATGATGCTTACTTACTTTCTTTCCCCTCATCTAAGAGATGTGACTATCAGAGAGAGAACAAGACTGATTTATTTTACAAATTCAAAAACATACCAGAACTTACACATCCACATGAGTGTTCTTTCTTCAAGGAAGTCACGTTGGGAGGCTATACCATTACCCCAATGATGCTGGCATTGCTCAAAGCACTTTTGGAATTATCTTTAGAACCTTCGTCATACTATTTGAATATCCTCAGTGGTGGCAAATCTTCGTCTTTTGAGGGTGAATTTGAATTTTGGAAACAAGCAAAAGCCATTTGGAGCCAAGTCTTATGAATAAGGTGGGTGATCAGATGGGTATTGCCATTTTGGTCAAAAATAGGATGTAACTATAAAATAATGAGACTGATTTTTTTGGGTGATTGAATAATGTTGCATGTGTATTGTTTCATGTACACTGGTTCTTAAGACAGTTCCAAAGAGAGTTTATCAATATTTTGAGCAGTGAAAGTGTCACTAGAGTTAAATATGTAATCTCCTCATAATAACTTTGATAGAGAATTTGCATCTGACTATAGGCTTTCTGGTATGTTTTTCTAAAGTTCAGCCTCATTGATTTATAGTCACATCTTGTCCAGTTTTCAGTTGGAAATATACATTTTTACCTCTTCATAAATTTCACTCATGATAGACTTTTATTACTCCTAGGACACGATGCAAAATCATGGTTTTGAAATATACATATATATGTATCTTCTACATATATATATATATCTTCAAAGCTTTCTGAAATGAGATCAGCTCAATTCTTACATACTCAGATGAACTCTTGAAGATAATTTGATTTTCATTCATGTATGGAAATGAATGAGAACTTTTTTTTTTTTTTAAATGAACATGGACTGGTAGAAAAAACAACACACTGGCCCAGCTAGCCATATGATCAATTCTAGGCAAAGTTCTACATGGCTGAGTTTTTAATTTCCCCATCTTTAAAAGCAAGAGATTAAAGTAAATGGTTTCTAAAATCCTTCTCATCACTAATGTATGGTCATGTAGACTATGATGCATGCATAAAGTAGTTTGTCCTTCTTATACTCAGCTCTTTACCTAGGCTATCCATTATGATCCCTTTGTCAAAGAAGAGTGTACATCTCTGTCCCTCACCTTCCTGTAGCTAATATATATATTAACTTGCTCTATCTATCATCTATCTATCTATCTATCTATCTATCTATCTATCTCTATATCTATGTATCTATCTATTGCATATATATAGATATATGCAATATGTCAGTTTCTAGTTTCCAATTCTAATATTTTAATCCTACCATGACAAGTAAATTCTATGTGACCTTCAGAAAGTTGCTTGAATTTCATGACTGCAAAGCTTGTCATGAATAAAATAGTAATGATGCCTACCTCATATAATCATTGTAAGAATAAAATTATGGTGTTCCAGAAAAAAAAAGAATAAAAATAATAAAATTATGGTGTAATAATGTACTTAGTAATGCCTGGTATTTATCATGCACTTACTAAATAATAGTGATTTTAATCAGAAATAAATACTCTGGCCTAAAAGTTGCCTGGTTCATTAGAACCCATTGTCTAGGTTGTATAACAGATTACTATTGCCAAGTTTTAAAATTTTCTAAAAAATTTTTTCAGAGAAAATATATAGTTTCAAGCATTTTTTTTTTTCTAAATGAAATCTCAGTTTAGGTCATATCTGGTTGCTACTAAAAAAATGTGGGAAAAAAAAGCATCCACAGAAGAGTTTGTGATATAATGAATTTAGAGATGTCTGTAATGTTTATCAAACTTTAGAAACTGTGTTCTGAAGGTAATTTCATCAGCCCACAATGGGCAGAACAAAGGATTTATACTCTGGTCAACAGCATTGCCCTGTTCATGTTTTAGGATAATATTACTCATGCATTTTCATCAACCTCATTTATAGATAAAAACATACTGGGAACCAAGTGTTGAAGACAAAAGAAGAGGGCTGAAATGTGTAAATGAAGTATTTTAATCTAGTAATTATCTTAGTTATTAAAGATAGATTTACTGGATACCATTCCATAGCAGCTTATAACTGATTTGGAAAATAAATACTCTGAAATGCATTCCATTCTGGTTCTAATGTGATTGTCAGTGTTTTCCCTTCCTTCAAATTGGCTTTTAGTCACAGAGGTGTTGTAAGTGCTAAATGGATTTGTTTAGTAGTCAGATAATGTCACAGTCACACCTTTCAAAAGCAATTTGTCATAAATGATTTTTTAGCAGTGGCTTTTATTAGGAGTTCTGCTTTGCCAAGCAATGTAATTAGTAAGCTTGTCAAGGCATGGCACAGGCACCATTAATATAATGCAGAATCCAACAATGAATCTTAACCATTTTAACTAGGTAAATGTAAGATTAGATCATTTCCCCATATTTCATATCTGTTATAAGTATGCTTATCTTAATGAATCCTGAAATGAAACAGAACTGAAGTCATAACGCCTGTGTGTTTATATGTTTTGTTCTTATATTAACGCAAATTCCATTGTCCCTCAGAATGATACCTCCCACGAGCAAAACTTTTCTTGTCAATAACCTGGCTGCTGCTGGAACTATGTATGACCTGTGTGTCTTGGCAATATATGATGATGGCATCACTTCGCTCACTGCCACGAGAGTCGTGGGTTGCATCCAGTTTACTACGGAACAAGATTATGTGCGATGCCACTTCATGCAGTCCCAGTTTTTGGGAGGCACCATGATTATTATATTGGTGGGAATAATTGTAGCATCTGTGCTGGTTTTCATCATCATCCTAATGATCCGGTATAAGGTTTGCAACAATAACCGGGCAACACAAGGTCACCAAGGTCAGCAATGTCTACTCTCAAACTAATGGGGCTCAAATCCAAGGCTGTAGTGTAACGCTGCCCCAGTCCATGTCCAAACAAGCTGTGGACATGAAGAGAATGCCCAGTGTTTGTAAAGTTGCCAATGACAATGTGATACAATCTTCGGAAACTTGTTCAAGTCAGGACTCCTCTACCACTACCTCTGCTTTGCCTCCTACCTGGACTTCAAGCACTTCTGTGTCCCAGAAGCAGAAAAGAAAGACTGGCACAAAGCCAAGTACCGAACCACAGAATGAAGCCGTCACAAATGTTGAGTCCCAAAACACTAACAGGAACAACTCAACTGCATTGCAGTTAGCTAGTCGACCTCCTGATTCTGTCACAGAGGGGCCCACATCTAAAAGAGCACATTCAAAGCCAAGTAAGTTTCTCACTTTGCCTGCTGAGAGATCCAGAGCAAGGCCACGGTACTCCCTGAATGGAGGAGTAAAGGAATACTATTGTTATATTAACTCACTGAACACACGTGGACTGTGTTCTCAAAGAAGCATGCTATGAATGCATGTTAATTCAGTCCCACAGTTCTGATGGGCATAGTGGAAAAACAACTCTTTCAAATTCTGAGTGGATATCGGAAAGCACTGTGTAACCTAGTATTTCTTTTAATGAAAAAGTGATTTGAAAACTCACATAGGAAATTGGAATTTGAAATTCCAGTTTTGTTTTCTGATACATGGCTACTAGAGCCAAGATGTATAAACCTTCCAGGTATAGCTTAATACATGAAGGTAACATATATGAAGTAGTTAGGGATAAAACGTGACAGAGCAGCAGTGCCTTCTATTCTAGGGCTGGCTTCTAGGTTCTACAATAGCAGAACACTAAATAAAGGTTATCATCAGACAAAAAAGTCTTGCCTATATAAATAATGATATTTTCCTCCACTCTTACAAAGGCTCACTCATGGCTGATAAATATTTTTCAATGAGTAGATTGTATATTTTTTTCAAGGACAATGGTGTTTCTTTTCAGGCAGATATTATAAAGAACAACTCTGTGTTGTTACGGTACTTAAAATACTCAATAAGTATATCCAGACAGTGTTAACATAAATATGCTTCTAAACAACATTCTTGGTTCAGGTGCCTTAATGGTCTTATGGTATTTCTCACCCAGGCCATAGCTTTATGCCATAGCCATAGTGGGAAGCAAAAGAAAATGCAATGATTTTGCATTTATCAAAAAAATCTAGTTCAGTTTTATGTCACATGCCACAATTTTATATGCTGCTACCTGGGCATGTGAAGGTGTTTTTGTTCATTCGGTACACATTTGCAGAATGAGTGAATTTTATGTTTTTCTTAATGTAAGTTAAAAAGAGAGACAAAAAAAAAAAAGACTGCCTTATCAAAGGAAGGTTTATGTTTATCACTAAGTAAGATAAAAAATCCTTTTAATGGAATTCTTATTACATTTATAAGCAATAAAGGCATTGCTCATTAACCAAATGGTGATTTCATTTTTCCCTTCTGCCTATAATTCTCAATTTGAATGTTTCTCTCTTAGAGTAAATGTATTCATTTTAACCTAAACCTGTGATGAAATTTAATTAGATCATGCAGCTTAGTGCATCATTAAATCATGCAGCTTAATTTATCATTAAAAATGTTTAAATTTAAGGGCACCCAGGTGACTCAGTCAATTAAGTGTCCAACTCTTGGTTTTGGCCTGGGTCATGGTCTCAATGTTTGTGGGATTGAACCCCATGTTGGGGTCTGTGCTGACAGTGCAGAGCCTGCTTGGAATTCTCTCTCTCCTTCTTTCTCTGCCCCTCCCCACTTTGCTCGGTCACTGTCAGAAATAAACATTTAAAAATTTTTAATTTAGTCAGACAATAATGTTGCTTTTTGATAAATGGCATTCCTGGACATTCACTGAAATCAAGGTCTATAGATAAATGTTCCTATTTACTCATTGAAAGTCTTACATTATATGGCAACTTGATGGTAGTTTTTAAAGATTGGTAAATGGAGGTTAATATTAAGAGGTTTCTTGATGTTTGAAGTGGGAGGTTGAGAATGAGGCTCATGTGAGAACCTTGCACAACAAAAAAAATTAGCCATAATATAATAAGATATGCATTTTATTTATATAACATACTCCATGAGAGTAAGTTAAACACAAAGTTTATTATCTCTTACAAATCATTTTAAACATTAAAACACAGATAAGGAATGGTAGTCATTAGTTTAATTTCCTTCTACTAGAGGCATATAAAAATGTCAGTTAATTTTAACTTGACAGAGGCACACCTTATAGATGATTTATCATGATTACATTCAAAAGCAGGTAAAATTAAAGCAGTTCGAGATTATTCTCCATGCAAGTCTTGAAAGAAATTATCTAATGTGCTAGTACCAGCTTAGATGTTTCATAAATGCCTTCTTTGCCCCAGTTCCCTTTCTAATGTTTGCCTTTCACATTTCTAAAGTCTAATCAGCTTTCATGGGTCAGTTGTATAGTTCTTTGAGGAATAAATGAGATTACATGTGTAGTCGTATTTTGTAAAATCAAAAGCATTACTCAGAGCAAAGTGTATCTCCCACACAATTTCTGTAATCATGCTCTGATCCCAATTTAACATTTCTAATTAACTTCAAATAATTCTTCAAAAGGTGCTGAATGACAAAAGCATATCACTTTTCCCTTTCTTAGTTTTTACCTACATGGTATTAAAAAGTCCAGAATATATAAAGGCTTTCAGACTTAAAAAAATTAATCCCCAAAAAGAACTCTGGTATTATGAAGGTTACGGTCAAGGGGACTCTGAAATCATGCATAAAGGCCACAGTGTAACATATCTACTCTAAGCTACTGATTAACTTATTTTATATTTTTCATTTGCCTGTATTTTTTAAAATCAGTTCCCTGCTTATGTTTCAAATGAAACTTTAATTAAATATCTCTTATTTCTTATAAACATTTAGAACTCTATAACATCTAATCATGTGAAATTTATTCTGTTTGACTAAAGCCATTGAAACCATTTAATTTTTATTAGCTTTACAAGACTATTTTCGGGGTGTATTAACCAAATGCTTGAACACTTGTTTTTAGAAGCGTTGAGAAGGCCTTATGTTTCTGCCTTTTCAAAAAGTTTATATTTGAGAGAACAATGAAAGATTGGCCTATCGAGAGGGTCAAATGTTTTTGTTTACAACTATATGAAAAACTTTTCCACCAGGGCAATTTCAGTGTGAAGTGACTGAAAAATAAATCGTTGGGATGGTTGGAGGTTATTGAAGGTACCTGGCATAATGTCTGAAACACAGTAGTTACTCGAGTGAATGAATGGATAGATAAATAGAATGAATGGGGCCAGAGACGAAGGTGCAGTAATAAGAATTTTGATTATATGCACAATGGAGATTTGTGATCTGGCTATTTTATTACTATAAGCAAGAAATTCTATCTCTTACTATTTTTCTTTCTGTTATTTCTTGCATTTCCCATTTAACCAGCTATACATATGCAATCCAAAGCATATGATTTGCTGTTGTTGATTATGTATAGGTTGTATACATTGATTTTACTTCTTTGTTCTCAATTACTTTTTTTTTATTTTAGCCATTCTACACTGTGATTTCAGGTTGTTCAATATGAAAACTAACAAAAAATGTATTTGCAGATATTTGCTCTAAACATTTCTCTTTAATTATATGTCTTCCTGTGTTGTTTTTGTTTCTTTTGGATAATTGTCCCCCAATTCAAAAATGCCCCCAACTATTATTAAAGTAGGTCTTTTGATTTAATATATGTAATTTCTGAACATCACAAAAGGATAATGAGGCATCCAAAGCTTCCTCAAAATCCTAAGCGGAAACAAAGTTTGGTTTGATGAATATCATTTATTTTTACACTACAAAAAGATTAGAACAGAGGTGCATTAAATAAATAATTTAAATTAGATACAGTAATACCTTCACGGTGGCTAATTTATTCCTGAATTATTTTTTAAACTATTAAATGCAGTTACTTAGGTTGAGGTTATAGCAAGTATTTTATGCTTTCAGACAGTTGATTTTAGGAGCTCTGTAGATATATTTTACTAAAAATGTTTCAGAATATATGTTGAGAATTATTATAAGCTATTTATAAACCTCATAAATCTATTACCTGAATGATACATGCTTTCTCCATAAGAATTGAGAAATTAAAAAAAAAATTAAATGTATTCCACTTATCTATAGGAATCTCTTTTTAGCTTTTCTTGAGAAGTGTTTCCTGCTTCAATTTAAAGCACTCAGGAGGTACTTACTTCCAAACTAAATATTAACTGTTTTATTTGCTTGTATTATTACTAAGGGGAAACTAAATATTTCATTTTTAAAAGTAAAAACCTAGAGCAATTATCACAAAATCCACAACAATTGCCTCTTAGTTTCTGAATTTTACTATTTCCCCCATGTTATTCACAATACTAAGCTTAATAATAATCATTTAAATGCCAATAGTCTAAAAAATGTCGAAAACATAAAGTATCTTACTGTGCATAGAATTGAGAAGGTAAATGGGACATTTTTTCAAGGATTGAAGATCTGAACCCATTTTCTTCTTGGTGTGACAAAATCCTACTTCTATTTTATGATGCTAAGAAAGCAGTATTTACCATATTAAACAGAATGAAGGCTACTTATGCTTTCCCTTGCTCAGTCTTCCCTTGTTTCAGGAAGCGTTCAGTCTTTCTTCTTTAACAGTGAATGTGGATGCTTCTGCCTGTGAGTGTTTGTGGCATTTTGGGGAAAGGACTTCAGCACAGAGATAGGCTGGATGGGAAAAGGATTTTTTTCTTATCCTCCTTTGTTGATGATGATAACCATCATCATTATAAATCATTATTATTATCATTACTATTATTTACCTTATAATGTTTGTGAGTTAAGTGTCCGTTGAGTTAAATTTATGGATAAGAAATAGCTTGTTTTTAAAATTTCATACAGAAAAGGAAATACCCAAAATGTATGACAGGAATTTTGTGATAGTTTCAGAGCTCTGTCTTTTCAGATTACTCAGTCCTTTTCATCCCATACTAGAAAAGTGCGTGCTGGAACTACGAATACATTGAGTTTTGTCAAGTTTGGGGTTGTTTGTTTGCTTGCTTTTTGCAACAAAAACAATCCTTGTCGCAGTACAGAAGATCACTTAATAGAGGAAGAATGGTATAAGTATTACTGTGATGGAGTCATCCTAAAAATGTGGTATTGTCTGAAGTGAGACATATATAACTGGGAGTCTGTTTAAGTATGAAATTAGCTTATTAAATTATGGTGTTAATGTATTTGCAATTTTATCAAATATTACAAATAGTCCATGTAGCAAGTAGTATACTATTGTCTTCTGATTTTGTCAGCTATTTCAAAGTCAAATTTAGGATCTAAATTTCACCTTGATAAAACACATACACAGTATACTTATGTATCTAATATAGATATACTAATATGTATGCTTATCAAATTAATCCATTAAAATCAGAATTTTGCGTCCTGCAACATGGATTGTAATTAATGTAGCAAAATTATATTTAAATGGGCTGGCTACCAGAGTACTTATCCCAGAACAACTGCACAAACTATACTTCTTATTTATAAGATTACAATGGAATATAAGCTCTCTAGTAGAAATTTATTTTTCTGAACTTCCTAATGATCTCTACAACTTGTCTAATTTCCTCCACTCTTTTCAAGAAGGTTACTGTTGATGAATTTTAAAAATTAGCAAAATTTTTTTCAAATATATTCAGAGAAGATCATGAAGTCCCTTTCATTTTGTGTTTGGAAAGTGGATGTACGTTTGATCTTGCCTGAAACATGAACTAGGTAGATACTGTGATTCAGCTCCAGAGTATGTCCAATAAATTATTCAACTAACATGAGGGCTTATGAAATAGATTGTGTTGGCTCTACCATAATGTAATTTACTAAACATTTTTTTCCTGTATAATGTGAACATGTCTTATTATTGTTTTAATGTAAAACCTAATCTCCAGAGGCCATTATAAATTTCTATGAATATTTGTGTTTGAGGTTCTATAAAAAATATTTTGTACTGTTCTCTTCACACTCACCTAAGAACCCTGAAAATAACTTTTTCCTGATTTTTTTCTTATCATTGTGTCACTTCTTAATGACTAGGAGTATTTGTCTAAAAAGAGAACATTTGGAAAGAAATAGAATGTGTGTTATGCAGGGCTATGTAATGGTATTAAACACTTACAGCCAATTGGAACATACATGTGGACATGTAAAGACAGAATGTTCACATATAGACCATTAGGGTTTTACATGAAGATAAATGGGTACTTCATAAAACATGATAGTATTTTGGGAGCTATTGAATAATGATTATCATAAATGATTATTTAATAGTCTGCATGTTGAACATGGTGAAGCTATGTTTCCTATTTTGGATTCTCTTCCTTGGTGTATCTTTTATTATTAATCATATGCAACTCTAGCTGAAATGTTAACTTTGAGTAGGGAAAATTGAGTAGAAGCCTGATTCCTTCCTGAACTCTTTCTGGAAAGTTGCATTACATAATTTCTCACTTTAGCAACTAGGACAATATTTTTAAATTTCTACGTATATATCAGGAAGTAGTCATAGACAATTATAAAGTCAATTGCAATTAGTCCAAGAACTGGTAAGTTAAAAAAAATTAGATAAATCTTTATTAAGAGAAATCTTACCAAGATTTCAGTAAGAAGAGTTTTAGGGTCTGTTTCTTAAAACTTGAATTTGTGTATTTGTTTATGACACTGAAAATTTTATTCCCAGATGCTTTGCTGACTAATGTTGACCAGATTGTCCAGGAAACACAGGTGAGATTTTTGTACCTGTCTCATAATTCAGCACTTAAGTGGGTATATTCTGTTATATAAAATTTTAAATGTTTTTTGCAAGTTTATGTAACTCCTTGAAATTTTCCATTAGAATTTACTCAATGCTCAATGATACAAAGTAAAATTCAGTTTGGTTAAATAGATTTCCAGTTATTAAACTTCGACGTATTTCTGGTTAACTGAACATTTCTGATTCATACTGTAAGAATAAAGGGAATACTAATGTGACTTTGGAGTCACTCTTGTAGTTAGTTATCCATGATAAAATGTGCATTTTTACAAATATTTCCCAGTGTGAAGATAGTAACTTATTAAGAATGTATTAACTCCTATCTTTGACCCCCATATCCTAATTGGAGCTGAAATGATACATTATACCTTACTGACAGTGGATGAACACAACTGTTTCAGGGTTATCTAAAATGAATGAAGCCACTATAAAATGGAGCAAAAGGCAACATATGAAATATTCATGGTATTTCTTTTGTCAGCAACTGATTACTCTTCTGTTTTTTTTTCCCCATTTGTTTGTGTGTTTGGTTTTTTGTTTTTTGTTTTTTGTTTTTTGTTTTTTTTTCCTTTTTGGAAGCTTCAAATGAGTATTTGATTCCTGCATTTTAATTGGATCAGAATGTGTGCTTCCAGAGTGGAATAGCACTTTAACAATCTGTTCACACAGCTGGAAGCATCAGCCATTTGCTTAAGTTTTGGACAGAAAAAATATTCTGCTTTTAAAAGTTCTAAAAAAGGCCACTGATTTATTTTCGTAGTAAAAATAGGGCCTTGTTTTTGTTTTTGTTTTTTTAACATTTTGCATTTAAAAAGAATAACTTGGGCAATTATTCAGGGTTTCCCCTAATGAATTCGACTCCCAAATCAAACACTTTTTCCTGCATCATCCCTTTAGTGAGTTCAGGATCCCATTCCCAGGTTGCAAAAAATAAACAGATGACACTGGAAACGATCAATAGCAGAGTGTGTGGCACATACTCTGAGTTCTATGTTGTGTCCTCAGCTGACCTGCGTTAAGGTGCGTTGTATCATCAGCACCCAGCAGTTGGCTTTCTCATTCTGAAACTCTCTCCCTCTGTTTCTGCCTCCTTTCCTCACCACCCCTCTCCTCCTCTACCCCCGCCTCTGGCTTCCAAAACTTCATTTATCATGTAACTTTGGACATCTAGCTGTTTTGAAAGAGAATATCTTTAGAAAGGAATTAGAAAGTAGATGGTTAATCTATCAGAAGCACAATCCAGAAGGGTGCTGAATGTTATATAAGGATTGGAAGAGTCATTTTTCAATTATGAATTAATTTCCCAAATGTTTACATTTCACAGGACATATTACCTAGTATTGTGTTTATTTATTTCACTATGTTATTAGAAGTCAAATTTGGATGAAAGTAATTTCCTCGGGAGTTTGCATATTTCTCTAGATAGTACAGGTTTTGCCAATGAGATAAGTAGGTAAAATTTCCAATAATGACTTTCTTTGTCCTAAAGTAGTTAGTATGAATTATAAAAACATTCAAAAATCTAGAAAAAATGTAAAAGTAAATACATATCTGTTAAACCTACCATACCATTATCTAGTATATAATCTTTCAGTGCTTTGTCATTTCTACGTGAACTGAATTCATGTGTATATATGTGTGGCATGTATTAGATTTATATAATGAATGTGTGTATGTGGAATATGTCACTCTTTAAAAAAATATTCTGAGTCTTTCTTTAGTTCCCTTTATGAAACAAACTGTCCTAGAAACTTTTTTTCCGCTTTGGCTATTTTTTTTTTTCCTATAAGCGTTACCAAGAAAAATAAATCCACAGGCAAAGAATAATTTTAACAGAATTTACTGGCAATACATTATTCACTCATAAAAAAAAAAGAGAAAAGAAAAGAAAACTCCTTGCTACATTTCTGTTATCAGATTGAAATCACTGTGAGACTGCAGTGTAACTAGTCTTGGTACTTACATGGTAAATGATTTCTGCCATAGCCAGCCTATCATTTCTATAACTGTCAATGCATCCAGTGAAGCTCCTTCAAGGAGACTGACCTGTGAGCTTAGTCTGCTCATGGTCTTTCTTGGCTTTCAGCAATAGCTCACCCTGGGTGGGTGGAGTGAGGTAGAGCTGGCAGAGATGTCTGGTGCTCACAGCTTCCCAGCTCTTTTTTGGGGTGGTGGGGGGTGGGGAGGAAGAGAGATGAAGGGATATAAATTTTTATTTTAAGTTTATTTTCCTGCAGGATGGTAACAAATGCTGTTTACTACCCAAAGGCAAAATTTAAATTAAAATGCTACGTATGTATATATACAGTAAAAGTAAGCAAGAAACAAACAGAAAACACCCTAGAACACATTTTTTGTTTTTAATATAACAAAAATGTTAACCATGGCAACCATATTAAATTAACTATACCACAGTCCCTCATAGAACATCAAACTCTAATAGGAAGGTACATGGATGACAGAAAAGTTTCATCTAGTCAGTGGTTTAGGTGTCCCTCATACTGACGTATCTGCTAAGATAATTTTTCCCCAAGGATGAAGAGTTAATACATGTATTTCATCTCCATTAGCAAGAGTACACCCTATGCCAAATTTTCCCCTTAAGAACTTTACTGCATATGTATAGAAATAGAGTGCGCTTGGAAAATATCTAGTATATGACGTATGATCCTTCTATAATAAACTTTTAGGATTCTAATCACACTAAGACGAATTGACAGCAAAGGGAAGAGGAGTCATTGATAAAACTGGTGATAATTACATGTAAACTGGCACTCACATATAAAGTAATCTTGTGTTTGAAAAGATTGTTATACTTCAGATAAATAGAGTAAAACAATTGATATGCCATGTTTAGAAGTTAAAATAGGAACAATTGACTAGTTGCACTTATAATGAAAATGCCTTAAGTAAACTTTTCTTTAAAAGTATTTGGCAAATTCATACCAACAAAATATGTCCATTGTGTGTGTGTATCTGTGTGTGTAAGTATGCACAAGAAATTCCCCTAATTCTGCAACTGCTTGCACCAGCCTTTAAGTTAATAGCTTCCTGATTCTAATTAATTTGACTTCTGATTATTTTGTTTAGTATCAATTAAGGTATTTAACCGATTTACACTTTATCATAAAATTCCTGCTACAGATGCAATAACCATGATAAGAGTTCAGTTCTTTTATGGAAAGTATTAAGCTATAAATGAATAAAAGTTAGTGATGCTGATTGTAAAGAAACAGTGACATTTTAATACAGGGTTAGGAAAAAAATATGAAATAAGAGCAAAACAGCAAAGCAAATGTATATTTATGATCCAGATATCTTTCCAATGTTATTTCCCAGTAAAAATGACCAATATAAAATATTTGGTTCTGTAACTTTTCTTTCCTATGATATTCCCTTCAAATGAAATTTTTAAAAATAAGAATGATAGAACAGGCACATATGCACATATGTAGAAACCATTTAACTATTTTTATAATAAAGCATACTTTTGACATTAATTTGAATGTTACAGTATATAAAAAAAAAATAGAACCCTAATGTCAATAATGACTTCTAGAAATAATTTCCTTCTTGGTTAGATCCTAACTATACAAGGTAAAAATCATTCATAGTTCTTAATTGCATTCTGAATAAGGGTAGTAACAGCATTTTCCCACAATACATTCAAATCAGGACATTTTTTCTTCTCCTAATATTGGGGTAGCTTTAATTTCCTCTTTTCTTTGTAGTACTGTTAATAACTATCTGTCCATAATATTTGCATGATATCATTTCACTGTTAAATAACGACTATTACCAAAAACATCCTGAGCCTATCTCAAATTCATTGTTGTTAGTTCTTGTAAAATTTTAACATAATTATTATAGTCTATTTTGCTTTTTTTCCCTTTGTGATGCTCTTATAATTTGGTGCTCATATTTAGATCTTTATGGAATCATTGTAAGAGTTTGCCTATTGATAAGTAAAAAGTGTTATTTTTAATATCCTACATATATAAGTTTTTATTCAGTTTCATATTATGTCATCATTTCAATAATGGTAGTAACTTCAGGGTAAGCAAATTCAGACCATAATTTCCAAAACTGCTAATTGTCTAATATTTGAAATGAACAGCTTTTATAAAAGCCATAATTTCATAGTTTGTTAGTAATGTTTTATGTAATTTGGAAGTGAATCAAAAACTCTTTAAAATATGTAAGCTTATACAATCATTGACTTGATATTAAAATAGATTCTTTATTCTGGAAGTGTTTTATTTCTAAAATCAAACTAGTTATACTGCCCACTATTTTTCTTCTAAGTGTATTGTGTGGTTTTTATATTACTACTTCTGCGAACTTTGGTATGGTAAACTACATCTTTTTACTCTCAAAAGGGACATATGATTGGAAATACAAACAGAAATAAATTCTCGTAATCCAATTTCACCAAAATAAGCAAGCTATACTGTGAACCCAATAGATATGAATTTAGATATAATCCCATTGTAATTTAAAGTGATTTTGGAATGTTTTTCTTAGAACATTCCAGATAAACAATGATATCTATATTTCAGTAGTTTCCAAGGTAATTATTTTTTATAAATAGGTTTTACATCTATTACCTAACAGTGTTCAAACGTTGTGTAAATCTTTTGTTAAATAATTTTCAAAAATTAATGTTTATACCAAAAATAACTTCAACTCTGTAGATGAAATATTTTTCCTTTTTTTAAAAAATGTTTTATTTTTAAGTAATCTCTACACCTAATGTGGGGCTTGAACACACAACCTCGAGATTAAGAGTCATACAGTGTACCAACTCTGCCAGCTAGGCATCCCCAGATGAAATATTTTCTTAAATAAAACATCTCTACAGTATTTTCCTACCTTTATCGCATCAAGTGTGTTCTACTCCAAATAGTTCTACATCAGCATTTTGATATACAATATGCTTCTATATTTCATGATTCATTTGTGCCATGCATTTTATAACCCGCAACTTGTAAACATGTAGTTGTTTTTGAATGGCGAGGAGAAAATTACATCTATTTCATATTTATGAAATTATATATTTCTCAAAAATTCTTTTTCATCTCCATCAAAGATAGAATTTATAGGCGTGTCTTAAATCTATGATACTGAGAACCCACATTAGAGGAAAAATTTTACTGTTTGATATTTAAATATTTTTTATATTGTTTTACTCAAAATTATATTAACTATGGATTGTCTTTCTTGTGCATTATTGTCATTTTACATATTTATTTGTTCTGTGGGTGAGGAACTAATTTATGAAGAGGAATAGTCTTCACTCACATTTCATGTGTAATTAAATTTTATAAAATTTCAATATGATACAAAACTCTCAACAGACTATACTTAAAAAGTAGAGATCACTTAGGTTTTATGTGTGATGAACAAATGTGATCTAATATGCTTATAGTTTTAAAACCAGTATGATTATTTATTAAAATTTAAGTGGTATGCACTAATGAATACAATTATTATTTTTTCTTAATTGAGAATATAAATGTGAAAAACATAGTAAGGGAAAATGACTTCCCACAATTTGCCTTTGACTTGCATAACTATTTAGGCTTAATACATTTAGATTTCTTTTTAAAATGAGACTCTTTTATATATTCACCAATTTGAAATTACCAAATAACATTTTAAGAGCTGATGTGCGTGTCTAGATAGTTTTTAGGGGTGTATCTTGTATTTTATGGCAAAAACTCCTGCCTAGGTACTTATAGCTCAGTAACTTCTAAATTGCCAGCACAATGATCTTATTACCTGTGTATTTTCTCTTTGTTTCTTTTTCTTTCTTTCTTCTTTCTTTCTTTCTTTCTTTCTTTCTTTCTTTCTTTCTTTTTCTTTCTTTTTGGTATTTTATTTTAGAGGCTGGAGTTAATCTGAAGAGCACTACTTCTTTCTCTCCTGAAAAAAGTTGCCACTGATATTTTTACTGGATAAATTTAAACATGTTTCAATTCACAAAGGCCAATTGTTGAACTGGTGTCCTAGAAGAAATTGTTCACAGGAGCCGAAGCAGAAGTCTCTGATGCTGGTGGAACTGGCTCTATCAGACCATGGTTCCTCTTTTAAAGCCAAAATTTTTTTTTTCTTCTGGCCTACAAGTATTTTCTTTTTTTTAAAGAAGGAAAGAGAAAGCCTACACTGGCATCGAGTTCTGTATCAATCCATGTTACATTGCCATCCATGATTTAAGACTGTAGAATCTTGAATAATCTATATCACTTTAACAAATAAATGTTTTACTATGACAGAATTTGTACAGTGCCTGATTTGTGGAAATATCAGTTGCTTCAAGTATGAATGGTGAA